>NW_015664178.1:311815-321138 GCF_001515625.1 Sinocyclocheilus rhinocerous | reverse complement strand
TATATATATATACAGTATATATATATATACATATATATATTAGAAAATAAAAATAAAATGTTATTATATATGCATATATTTTTATACAATACATTTTTAAATGAGAAATATCATTACAATAAATGACTTGAATTATAAGAATGGTTAAATGAGTACACACAATTCTATTATATTGTTATATTTTATATAAAATAAGTTTTTAATATTTTCAGAAATATTATCATTACAATAAATTAACTGAATTATTACTTGAGGAAAAATTTAATAAAAACTATAATAAAATTTAACATATACATATATATTTTTGTATATGATAATGTTATCTATCATCCATCATCCATCTAAGACTCTTCTGATAAGGGAAATACACACACATGCTGATGTTTATCATTAAAAACAGCAGTAAATTACATATTGAAATTCTTAAAGCTACAGTAGCAAACACAGCCTGTTGCGTGCTAAGGCTAAAAGAGAGTGAAAAAAATGTTCAAGTAAAACTACATAACTGATCTGGAGCAAGAATCCTTGCACTTGACTTTCATTAGTCAGTGAGTATAGGTTATAAGTTAATACTTTTCAATTATAAATGGGGAAAAAATAAAGCAGCAATGTGAAGAGAGGATTTTTGTGATGTTATCTGAGGGAGGTTTCTTCTCAGCTCTCGTCACCTTCTCCAGCGAGTCCGCGGCGGCCATGTTTTCTGTGTGTGTGGGGCCTGGGTTAAGTTGGAGCTGAGTGAGTCTGATTGGTGTGTGTGTGTGTGTGTGTGTGTATTAGAGCACTTCCCCTCAGGGACGCCGTGCCAGACTCCCATGTTGCCCCTGAACTAAAAGCAAACCCTATATTTCTGCAAACACATCCCAAACATGTCAGTTCTCATCAGCCACAGCACAATGCCTCCAACATATTTCCCTTTTCAGGAGAGAGGCTTTTCAAAGTGACTAATACTGAACTTTGGACCGTGCTAATGGAGTGTAGAGTGACGGCAGTTTTGAGAAGCAGTTAAAGGTGGATGTAGTTTTGCGAGGTGCTGCTTGTAAATTTAACAACGTTAAGTGACTCAACCTATGCTGTAAATAATAACTCACAGAGGCTGTCTTGGGCTCCAAGGCAACTTCATTAGAGAAGTTCATCTGCACATGAAAAGCCATGCTGTACTTCATATGTGCACCATATTAAAAATTATCTTCTTAATAAACTATGCAAAACAGATATATATATACACACACACACAAGATATAATGTGCAAAGCACGAGCCAGAAGAATCCCAAATAGCAGTAGAATATGAATAACATTGCATGCTTTATAATTTACACTCACATCCTCAACCTCAATCCATTAACTGACGCTCTGATTTACCACCACATTACCATTAATTAATGGCCGGAGATGTTTCATAATCAATAAGACAGCTGTCCCTCCTAATTAATTAATCAACATCTTTCAGTTTCCCACCAACCAATCAACAGTGGTTTATTGCTGGTATGAAGCGTGAAAAGGTCAAATGGGTCAAAACATGAGCGGATGTGTCATTTAATGGGACATTAAAAAATTCATGTAAAACACCATTTTCTTTCTGACCAGTCCAGTTTATTTTTTCCATTTAATATTTTCAACTTTTGGCCTAAAATTAAATTTCTGTAAACACAGAAGCTTAAAAACTATGTACCACAAGTAGGCTTTCTTCAACACAAATGACAAAATGTCTCCATCTATCTCAATTTAAAGCCACTGACACAACCACACACACACACACACACATATAGAGTGAGAAAACATGAAACCGATAATGCTTAAGTAAAGATAAGACTCTCTCAGCGGGAGATCTTTCTGAGAGATTAAAGGAACAAGAATTTGTTCTAAATGCTTTTACTTCAAGCTGCCGAGAGGCAATCGGGACCAGCAGAATTAATACTGCTCTTAACAGGAAAAACGCACTGTGTGAAATTACTAAATCCTTCCTTTCAAAGTGTCACGCTGACTGTATTTTGTTATCTAGGCATGCTCTCCTTTTATTTACGGAGATGTTGTAATCCACATGACCACAAATACACAAAAAGCCATTGTTTGTTTTTTTTAATGCCAGAGCTCAATGCGCTACATAGTTCCTGCTTTTCTGTTGTACACCAGTACAAAAGGAGTATATACACAGATGTGTAAATTCAATGGAAAGCCAATTTCCCAAATGTCTACACTGCTGTACTCACTAAAGCTTTATGCTAAAAGGCTCACTGAATTCTGGCACAAATCCGGGAGTATTCACTGACCTAAATAATTCTGAGCTAAAACGTAGTTTTCAGGGTTATGAGGTGAAGTTCTGCTGTATGGGGTGTAGAAACACTGATTCCAGTATATTAAGCTAAGACCTGAAGAACGTGTGATTGTTTTCTCCATCACCTCTGGTGGTCAGTGTGAGGTAAGAGGTGTAAAGTCCCCGTGGTGGTTTGGAACGAGGCCTGAAATGAAACAGCATGTGTGTGTATTATGATTTTGCACCCTCTCTGTGTTCGATGCCAAACCAAAAAAGCCCTTGGGAAGCCCAGCCTTTTGTGGAACCCAAATGGTCTAGTGTGTCAAAGCCAGCGCAATAGCAACAAGGCAGATTTCGACTACGCCTGCTAACCGCAAATGAAAGTACGTTACAGGATATGGAAATGCTGTGAAGGACAGATCCAGGAGAAACAATTTGCCCCAATGTGTAGAGCTGAAAAGCTCCAGATTAATTGGTCTATCTGAGATCATCAGAGCCTGAAAACATCCTCTAGCAAGGTGAGTCTACCATAATGAAATCTTAATTTAGTCAAACAAAATAAGTGAACATGATGGTTTATGCTGGTTTGGTGCTGGTATAGCCATGCTATTAATCAATGACACTCATTTTCTATTACTTTATAAAAAAAAACAATTTAAAAATGCAATTCATGACCTGAATGCACCTCCTTTATGATGATTTTCATGTCTCTAATATATGTATATATAAAAAAAAATTTAAAAGCATTGTTATATTAAATACATTAAAAACATTTCTTCACTTTTTATTAATATTTGAAAAACTGTTGACCACCAAATCCAAGTAATGAATTTTACATTTAGCAACAAAATGTCAACAAATTATTGATGGGAGAAGAAAATAATCGATGTAAAACAGAACATATTGAGATTGTACTTTTGCTCATGAGCAGAAGATGGAAAAGTGAAACATCTCTGAGAGATTTCAGATGGCTTCCTTATCAAATATTTACATTGGTGTGATTGGTGTCCCCTTGGCTGAAGAGAATCAATAGCTTTTATATACGATACCTTCAGACAAAAAGACAGAAAGAGCAGCACCATCAGGGGACAGAGAAAGCAAGCGAGAGAAAAATGAACAGCGGAGCGCTTGTATTTTTTTTTCGTCCTGCAAGGAGGAGGATGAGAGACATGTTTGGAGAGTGTGTTTAATGCCCTAGTCCATGGGGACGAATGGTTGCTATTAGAGTATTTCTCAATTTGTCTGCAGCCTCTGCTTCATATTGAATGAGGCAGATCAATAGACATCAACCCACCACAACAGAGACCCTTCTCCATCACATAGATTGGGGACGCTGTATTACTATTGTTAAAAGAAAAGAAAAAAGTAACAACTGGGAAAACTTGACCTAAACTGAAAAAAAACCCAAAAAAACATTTAAAGGCTAACTAAAATAAAATACATTTGGTAGCCCTAAAATACAAAAAAAATTAAAGCTAAAATAAAAACTAGGGTCTTAGAAAAGTAAAAAGTAAAACTAGCCATGAAAGTGGACAAAGTGAAAACTAATGAAACCCAAACATCTAAATATTATATATTGTAAGACAAATATATAAAATAAGAGAAAAGAATGACATTAAAATAATATAATTATAATAATCAAATTAAAGCTAAAATAAAAACTAGGGTCTTAGAAAAGTAAAAAGTAAAACTAGCCATGAAAGTGGACAAAGTGAAAACTAATGAAACCCAAACATCTAAATATTATATATTGTAAGACAAATATATAAAATAAGAGAAAAGAATGACATTAAAATAATAATTATAATAATCGTAAGGGACATTGGATTGGTGTACCATGTAAAAAAACATAATAAATTAATACAAAACAATATACTCCACAAATTTCTTTAACATTTTAGCTGTTGTTTTAACATCTCCTAGAAGATTAAATGTGAAGAAAATTTAAGCTTTTTTTATTAAATATATTTTAACAATCCATTTGCAATCAAGTCATATTTTACTATGAATTAAGGGGAAAAACATCTGAGACAAAGTTTACAGTAGGTTAAATCAAACAAATCAAATCACAATATAATACCATGGCAATGGCATCACCACAGTACTTTTTGTAAGGATAGACAACACGATTTTACACACACACACACACACACACAAAATGGAACTGAACATGACTTCCATGTCTAGTCAATCCAGTTAGGAGACTATGTACACCAGTCTTCAATGAAGAAGATGAAGGAAGTTTTTTTTTTCCAGACAGACCGACTTTCTTCCCCCCTGAGGGAGAGAGTAAGACAGTAAGAGTTACATCCCTGCTTCCAGCGCTTCAGGTGCCCTCTTCAATTTAACAGCATTGCGGACCTACTCGGAAAAGCAGAACAGCGTAGCAAAGGTAGGGTCAGTGGAACACCGACCACAGGGTTCCGTACCCACAGAAACTGAGCATTCTATTATGTAGGGAGAGGGGCTTATATAATAGTTTCCATGGCAACATAATTCCAAAACATTTCCTTCCTTGAGTGTGAAACAAGACTTAAATAGTAGGGGATTAAAGAGTGAAATTTTTTCCACACATAGCGAAGGATTTGTACAAACTAAAGCACAGAAAAGCACTTGGAAATATTAGCATCTCAAACACTTTCAACAAACTTTATATAGCCAACCTTCAGAGGCATGTTTTATCTGCTTGGCCTTCAAACAGACAAATACGGGCTCCTCAAGACTAGCTCACGTTATTATTTTGAAGTATAATCATAAGGCATTCTCTTTTATGCATACAACATGAAAACTGATGGCTGACCAAAAAGGCGCTAAAAGCGTTGGCGTTAGTGATCAGTGAAGCTAAGTTTTTACAACTAGACTTTGATGTTTGCTCACCTTGAAGTAGATGCTTGACTCACTGATGCTAAACAGCCAAAATGCATCAATTTCAAAGTGCCACTTTCCATATGACATGCTAATCGAGGCTAACAGTTAGCCTCAAGGGTATTTGAGAATATTTGTCTATGGATATCCATGTTTGCATTTCAGTTGGTAAGCAAATGACCTGCTGAGCCCTTTGACATACAAGACTAAACAAGGTTCTTCACATTAGCAGGAATGGAATGGAAGTGTTCTGGTGATTATAGCGCTGTATTGATTTAGCGTCCGGTTGCACAGCAGAGACTTTTTAAGTCTTTTCAGCCATTTTTACCCTGGCCATTAGGCAATGTAGCATTGATTTTTGGAGAAGGAAAAAATCCAACCCATCCAGGCTGATGACTGGAGAATGGTAGAGCCAGACTCTCCTCAAAGCTCACTCGCTAGAAACACAGGTAAAAGGTCATTTGCAATGTTCACACAGAACCAGCCTGTTCTGGGCCTAAACCACATCTTTAACCCCTTAAACAGGAAGATTATGAAGGGAGTTGATCCCAGAAGCAACTGAGGACATCAGACAGATTTTCAGAGGTCACTCTTTACCTTCTCCAATAACCATGGAAAAAATGGTTGCACAAATGGCTTAAAGTCACATAACACAACTTCTACCTGGCCTTCAAAATCCGAAATACCTGTCCAATTACCTCAGATGTGTCAAGAGAGGGTTTAAACATCTCCACTGACGGATTTCTTCTTTGTCTCAATCTGCTTTCAATCTCCCTGGAGTGCCCTCTCTTTCCAAAGGCTATTTCCTGCTTTCCATCCATCATGCACAACGTGACAGAGCCAATCTCCCAGGCTTTGCTGGTACACCTAGCTGGAACATCCTATCAACCTAGTGGCATATAACGTCCACTTGAGCCAGAGACAAAATGCCTCCTTAATCCCATGAAACAACTGATAGAAACAAGGTGGACAGCGGAGCTCTACAGTTTTCCTCAACCATTAATTCCACCCACAGCAGATTTTCCAACTCTGAGAAGAATCACACACACACACACACACGATAAAACCACTTTTGAATCATACGAGTGCAAAGCCTACGGACAAACGCACTTACGAAATAACTAGATTTGTACGAATATGAGTGGTACTTTTCTGTACAAGGCTTGCTGTGCATTTCTATAGCTATGTGTAGTTTCTAGGGTGTTTTGGTAGATTGCTCGGTGGCTGCTTAGATTTGACCCAAGTCAACTCTGCTCCATCTGGTGCCTAGATAGGGCTTCTTCAATGTGAGTCTATGGGATTTTTCCCCACTTGTTTTGTAGTCCAACAGCCAAAATTCTTAAGTTTAGTATTTGAAAAAAACTTGGGAAAAGTTCAGAAAAAATGTGATATAATAAATAAAAATAAATGTAATAAATAAAATATATAATGTAGTGCTTTCTAAGGAATTAACACAATTTTTTTTATCTTAGAAATGCATCAGTACTTGGGGAACAACATTTTCAGATATGGGTTGCTCTTACTCAAACTTACAGCATACTCAATACTTGAGTTTTCCTGCAGACTTTGTAATCAGTGGGGCTGAAATGAAAAGAAGGTGTGTTTGGAGACCAGCGGTCTTGCTGTTATTTCAGTGGGGTGAGCTACAGAGCGGGCGCAGGGGGAGCCTCTGACCGCAGCTCTTGGGTGGAGAGCTATAAAAAAGAGATTATCTATACATGTGAGAAAAGTAGCAATAAAAACGAATTCTTCTCCGCTTATCCGTGCCTTTTTTCTTGCTGTGCGTGCAAGCATACAGAGCTATAGCCTCACTATATCAATTTAAAATCACAGGAATATAAAATAAAACTACTTCAAGCTGAGTTTCCAAAGCAATGCATTATTTCTGAAAGTAGAACAGCCATTAAAATAGCTGCTGAAGTCTTTTTCTTACTACTGTTTTCTTTTAACATTCTGTGTCATGAAAAATCAAATAGATTTATTCATATTGATCTATTTAATAAGCCTTCCAGTGTCTAGAATTTTGCTTGAGAAGAGTCTTGTCCTCTCTAATCATACAGGTTGATAGCAAAATTCAGATTTACTTGGGAGATGTCTGTAATCACAAAATGTAGACCAGGTCTTTAAACCAGTCAGCACCAGACTCCAAGTCAGCGCTGGAAACTGGCTCCTCTTAAAAGACATTCTCTCGTTTTATTGATAGTGGCTCTATTTCATTACACATGTGCAAATGCTATTGGATATTTCATTCCTGTCTCTCCTGCGGCTCCGCCTGTTTTTTAAATGTGGAAATAACTTTTAATGACCAAGACATGATTGCGTTCTAACAGAGCAGCTCACAGTGAAGTTTTGTCCCTTAAAATTAAACTGAAAAATCCTTTTAACTCCAAAATCTGATTTATTTTTGGGTGAAAAGGAATGTTCCACAAGAGGGAAACAATGTAGCATGAAGTTTGTTAAAACCAGTTAATGCCATTTAATAGCTTGTGTGGTCTAAGGCAGAAAAATTGAATTAAAATAAAATAAAATAAAAATACATTTAAATTAAATTAAATTGAATTGAATTGAATACCCTTGCAAGGGGATATTTGATTAAAGATTACAAAGAGAGTTTTTAAAATTTGAATTAATGAGTCACTGACAATAAGACCAGGAAAATGCAATCAAGTAAATAGGGTCCATTCTGATTCATGTTGACTTTAAAAAAAAAGGAGTCTGAGCCAACCGGCAGACTGTTTCTCCTGGTCGTAAGGCCCTCTTGTCATCTGCAGCCCGCCGGATGAATTATTAAAATAGTTTGGAAAAAATAATACAAGATGACTGTTGGTTGCACATGTCGGTGCCTCCACGTGCCACCTTCCTTCTCAACACACACACACACACTGAAAAAATACATCTGAGTGCCATTAAGAGACAGAACAGGTGTAGAAACAAATCCCATTACAACGTCACTGTGAGGCAACATCAGCAAAGAACACATCCCAACACCGGTAAACACTGCAGTGAGAAGTGTAAACTGTCCATGCTGAACATAAACAGCAATGCCCATTTCCCCATTATGGGTTTTTTAATGGTTATTTTGACCAAACTTTGTGAAAATCGCAATCCTCTATTAGTGTCATAATGTGATTTGTGAATTTCTCTATAAAATTATAATATTAATATTTCAAAGGAATAATAGGCCTATTGTGACTTTTAAACTGCGGGTGATTAGGAGGAATGAGGAAGAAATATCGTCTAGTTTCCTTAACATTTTTCCTTTTCAATGAAGAAAAACCTGACTGTCAGTTTTACAGACTGTGAAATACAACTTCTACTAAACACATGCAAAAACATTCATAAATTCATCCTGTAGACAGAAAAGGAACATTCAACAATGTGCTAAACTCTCTAGATGAAATTTTATAGTTCTGTAAGCTGTCAATGTCCCTGTATAATTGATGGTGCTCTGAGTCTTTGATGCTTTGGCTGTGGAGACTCTCTATTCCTGCGCCTGCCTTTCCTACAGGGGTCCACACCCAAGACCCAGCAGCCAGACAAAAAAAAAAAAACACAGCCTACATCTGGTAGCCATCCTGACGTTCTCCAGCAGAGCCCACAACGGTCTCGGTTTACCTGCTTTCTGAGAAAGAAATGCACAAATTGTAAATCTCCACAGCCCTTAAACCTACGAATACACCAGCAAAGGAACCATCCTGAAATTAAATCTATGCGCCATGTAATTGTCAATAGCGATACCATTACTTGTTTTCCCATCAGCATTTGATTTGGGTATCATTTATATTTTATTCCGCCCAGATCTCATCACGCCAGCAATCTGAAAATCGAACATGTTCTACAGTTTCCTTAGAGACAACTGCACGCGAAAGAAAACAAGTATCATGAATCGTCTGTGTTATGACAGTTGGACCGTGAGCCTAAATTGCAGATTGGCACTTTGTCATCCACTGACAGGTTATTCCATGTTGTTTACTATCGGCTACTAAAGTATTATTGATCCGAACAGCAGCTGGAGGTACAGAAATGGGTAGATGACATGTGGTAGACAGTATGATAGAGGGCTGAGACGGCTAGACATTTTAGTCGGCAGCTGATTAACTAGATGCTAATAATAAAAACAGCACAATTTTTAAAAACATTGTAATTATGTAGTGACACAAAAACAAAAAAAATACATAAATAAATAAATAAATATATATATATATA
>NW_015664178.1:279348-311673 GCF_001515625.1 Sinocyclocheilus rhinocerous | reverse complement strand
TAATAAGAAGACTTGTTAAATATAATTATAATAAACAGCTACAGCAATAGCATTAGAGTGAATATTAAGTCAAAGACAAGTTTATTTTTGTGTTATGTGAAGCAAGGGCGTATGTATGATTTTGACATTGGTGGGGACATAAATTATAAGCAGCCCAGTATAAGGGACTGTCAAAATATTTGTGCTGTTATTTGGCTCACAGTATGTGTACAGTCTATTATATATATATATATATATATATATATATAGTCATTAATAGTCTATAGTCATTAAAATAAATTATAAAATAAATAAATTTTTTTGTGAAGGTTTTTTTTTTTAAGATTTTTATATGCAGGCACAATTTAGATTTCTCCACAAAATTAATTTTAAGCATTTAAGCCTATGGTTTTAAAGATCACAAGTAACACAAAGTCACTCGAGTGTCCAAACTGCCTGGCAATGTAGCTACACGTCTTTTTCTCCTTTAAAAATTTGTTCCAGAAATAATATTATTATCAAGGGTAAATGAAATGGCTATTGCAGATGTCTTATGCTGTCTTCGCCAATAAAAGCTTCTCTGTTGGAAGAAAAACTTGCACTCGATGCAGCTCATACACACACTTCCAAACTGGCAATGAGTAACTAGCAGATAGCTAGCAATATGCTATGCAGAGGGCTCAAAAGCATATGGGGAAGAAAACAGCGCAGGTCACTGAGTTGGGCTGAATGTTGAGCAGGCGGCTTCATGGTTCACTAAGCTGTAGGGGCTATCAGCATGTACCAGCGACGGGTAAATGATTCAGTATATGTATGTCCACAGCGCAGAAACACTATATCACGCTTCATGTGTTATGGGACCTAAATATCCACAGGCATGTTTTGCGGTCGGATTCACTGGCAGTACCAACTAAATATATATAAATAAATACAGCCTTTTTTTTCTTTCAAAAAATGTTTAAACATGATGTATAAATAAAAACACACTACTGGTCAAAAGTTTGGAATTTTCATGTTTTTTAAAAGACTCTTATGCTCACCAAGGCTGCATTTATTCGATTGATAAATATTATAACAATTTAAAATAACTATTTTAATTTAGAATTTATTTTAAAATGTAATGAACTTCTGTGATGGCAAAGCTGAATATGACACTTTTTTCAGAATTACATTTTTAAACAGAAAGTTCAAAAGAGCAGCATTTATTTTTTTTTTAAATGGAAAGCATTTGTTGCAATTTGAATGTCTTTTCACTGACACTTTTAATCAATTTAATGTGTCCTTGCTGAATAAAAGCATTTAATTTTTTTTTTTAACTTTCCACAAAAACATTAAAGACAGTTATTTTAAATTGTAATAATATTTCACAATACTACTGTTTTTACTGTATTATTTATTAAATAAATGCTGCCTTGGTGAGCATAAGATACTTTAAAAGATATAAGATATTTTAAAATCTTATTCCAAACCTTTTATATTGATATTGTAATATAATTGCAGGAGGGACCCAAGCCATTTCCAGCCATTTTATAATGGCTTTTACATTTCAGAAAATGTTAAAGTAATGGGACTTGCAAATATTATTGCGGATAGTCAAAAAGGTGGAGAACCACTGCTCTAAACTGTTCTGTCCATAAAAGGCAAAACAACTAAAATCTCCCAATTTCCTAACACCCATTCACCTTTTAGCCAACAAAAGGTGCAGAGAAGGTTTATGTGGGTGAGCTGAATTGCGACTGTGTCCGTGGTACAAAATCACTGGCCGAAGATAAACTCCTGCAATTCCAGCATCATGCCGTCACCCGGCAGGCGAGCATCACGTGGTGAGGATTACAGATGTGGAAATCGAACTAAACGTCTAAGTATGTGATTACTAAAGCCCCTATAAAGACGAACAGCAGCAGTGTGTGGAAAGCTCAGGTCTCTTAACCGTGTTAACCTTTACAATCTACACTCCAAAATTTGGTTTTGAAGCACACACACATGCTCATCTCCTAAAGCCGCCTACACTTTGAATCTCCATTGGGGTGCTGACAATCCCATGACCCAGTTTCTCAGCTCAAATCCTATGGAGGAAGACACTCCAGAGCTCCTCACAGCGAGATTACTGTCACAAAGAGCTCATTTCTGCCGCTCCTGCCCCGATGAAAAACACTCCATTCAGTCACAACCGTGTGAGCTTAGCGAATACGCCTTGGGAGACAGAAGAGAGTACCCATCTCCAGCTGGCATGCTAACAGTCGGGGGGCCATCGGGTCAGACCTCATGCCAGACCCAAACTCAGAGACTGGTGAGCACCACCAAGCCACTCAAAAACCATTTACATCCAACAAAAGGCCCTGATTGTACACCGAAGTGCTCGACGCTGAGAGATACGGGTAAGAATGAACAGCCCCGGTGAAAGGACTTGACACAAGAGGGTTTTTTTTTTAATCAGAGTTACAACATACTTTCACAGAATAAAAGGTTAAGAGAGGATATGGAGAATGAAATGAAAGAGAAAAAGGATGAATCTACGGACGGCAGGACAAAGTGTTAAACCAGAATGGATGGGAGGGGGTTTCTGTTGGAGAGTGTTCGAGAGCTGCCACAATAAGACAAAAAGAAAAGAATCGAAGAGATAAATATAAGAGGCAGCTCACTGAGCCGAGGTTGTGGGAGAAGACGTATCTAAATAGTAGCCATCTCCCTCTCTTTTTCACTGTCTTTCTATTACAGCCTTGTGGGTCGACATTGAGCAGTAAGTGGGCTAGACTGAGGCGGCGAAAAGAAAAGAAAAAACTAAAAGAGAAAGGTAGGAAGTAAGAAAAGACAAGAGGAAAAAAAATGAGGAAAATATTAGGAAAAGAGAAACGTTTGTTAAACCCCAGCCTAAATTTAGCTGTAATACTTCTGTCCTTCTTCTAATGCGGTTTTCAGTAAATATAAAAGCCCTCGCAGCATGAAAAGTGGAGAAAGCCAGTGTCAGCAAGCACTTCCAGAACCCACAGTGAGACCGCAAGGTGAAAACAGACCACAAGCTGTTTCACTTTAAGTCATTTCGCATGCCATTGCCCTGTTTTTCAAGGAGCTATTGGAGCCAGAGAGAAATTAATGTTTTGTCAGCGGACCGGGCTGATATGAATTAACCAATTTCATATTGCATTTGGAGTAAATTTTTTATTTTGAGGTTATTTTTGAGTTACAGCCCAGTCTCGTTCACTCTTGGTAATGAATGGCTACTAAAATGTTACCCTTTTTCCATTGGTGCTGATTATTTCTTGCGGCACTGAGCTGAATCTACTGTGCCGTGGCAAAGAGTGAGTTTCCTGAGTGAGTTTTAAAAGATGAAGTTATCTGAATAGAAAGTAGCGAGATAAACTGAGTACTATGACAACATAAAGACAATATATAGACAACACATCTTTTTCTAATGAGTTGTCTTCACAGGCTGCATGCAAAAACCAAAAATACAACTGTCCAGTTAAGACGGTTTATAGACTCTCAAAACTGGAATTTTGCTGATTTTTGTCCAGTAGCTTTCAGATTATCTATATGCCAGTATAAATTATCTTTTTGCATGTTTACACGTAAAATGTACCACTTTTCTCTGCTGGGAAAACAAACCAACACATGTTCCTATACACATTTTTATCCAACCAAACGCTCTCTAGAATGAGAATGTCCCGTCCTTAATGCCATCAGATTCATTAGAAAATTACATCACAGATGTGACGTAAGTGAAAGACCCTTGGATATTTCCCACCCCAACTTCCTGTTTCTCTATTTTCTGCCACTATCACAACAACACACAGCAAAGAAGGGTTATCAAATCTGACTTGCGCCTATCGCTAACAGCCTAATTAACAGATACAATCATTGACATTAGCTGTAGGACTCTATCAGCCTGGTTGTGATGGATATCCCACCCCCATCTCTCCAGTCTACTTCCTAGTCATGCCACTCAAATGTTCCTTGTAACGCTGTCCAAACCCCCTCCTTCCTGATCTACACTTACAAGAAAACGGTCCAGAATGGCTGAATGAATATTTAAAAGCTGCAGCCTTCTCAGTCCTGGGGTGGCTTACGGACAAGTTCCTCAAACAGAGACTGAGGGGTGAGAGGGCTTTAAAACACCAAAGGCGAAGAGAGAAACAAAAGCAAAAATAAATAATTAAATAAATAATTACAGAGCATCCCTCGTCTTGGCTAGAAAGCAAGCTACATGAATGAAGCCATTAGCACCTTCGGAGATGAAAATAATAGTGAAGATCTGAGTTTAAACCCTTTACCATGCACATGCGATGATAAAGTGTGCAGTCTACCTTTCTCAGGGGGATAGATTAATTTGTGAGTTTTTATCTAGCATTTTCTCCTTTTAATGGATTTTTTTGTGTGGAAGTATGAAAGACGCCAAAGTGCAAAACACTCCCTAAAGGATTAAGATGCTGATTTTTGATTGAGGTATGTAGTTTACACAAAGGTCTACTACATTGATCTATCCATCTATCTGCACGTCTATATCTACAGATGAACTATATCTACCCATCTACCCACTCATCTAGCTATCTATCTACCCATCTATCTATCTAGCCACCTACCCATCTATGATCTTCCCATCTATCTTTCTAGCCAACTACCCATCTATCTATCTAGCTACCTACCTATCTATCTAGCAACCTACCCATCTATCTTATCTCCACTCCTACATTTATATCTTAACTATATCCATCTACCCATCTACCTACCCAACTACTCATCCATTCATCCACTTACCTACCCATCCTTATCTGTTGTTCAACTATAGGATCTGCCAATGCAGTCACATTTCAATAATCTCACAATAATCCATCTTAATCTCTTCCATCCAATCATTAGATCATTTTAAAACACTCTGGGACTTTGTCTATAATTCAGTACAAAACCTCTAACCCTATTTTCTACAGTTTCTAACTGCATAACCTCAAGTTTCTGTTATGCAACCGATAGTGTAATGCTAACACAAGCAAAAAGAGCCTATAAAAAAAAGCTCTGAATTTGGAAATGTTTGCTACGTAAAACCACTATTGTGGTCACAATATTCATTTCAAACAGAATCAAGAGCACGTTTACCCAGTTAACCACAAAAATGTTGATATTTTCTAAAGCAATCATTTGAGACAGTAAAAGCAATAATACTTACGTTGGCAGTGTCCATCTACCTCCTCGAAGCCTGGCCGGCACACACAGCGGCCGATGGGCACCAGCCAACCTCCATCGGCACTGCAAAACATCCGTGGTGCCTCAAGCTCTTCCGCATCCTCCACACAAGTGCCGCGCACTTCCACCAGCGCTGAATCGCCGCCCGTCACTGTGTCCGGGAACCGGGACAGATTGAGCACCGCCAGAGGACAGCGCTTATAAAAGACTCTAACCGACACCAGAGCAATGCAAGCGCCCAGGTCTTGAAACGCCAGGTACAAGCCCCTCTTACTGAGACCACTGATGTCTCGCACTTCTGTATTCAACTTCATGACACGGTCCCCAACATCGGTCTGCGTAAAGCTCTCATCAGCCGCTATAGTGTCAATCTTGACATACTGGCTCTCTCGAATGTGGCGCAAAGGTGCAGCGACGGCATTGTTGGATTCGTGATAGTACACGTTAAACGTCTCCTTACAGGTTCCAGGGACTCCCGGAAGGCTGTTGCAGTCACGCAGAGTGAATTTGATCTCCACGTAGACACGCTGTGCACCTTCTCGCTGGATAAGTCCAGTGCGCAACCAGTTGTTCTGATAGGCTTCCATTACATTGCACACCTGGTACGTCCTCATAGGAATGTTCCTCTCATCCATAACACTGATCTCCTCCCACTGACAAACAGACAAAAAAGTCGATCAATACAAAGAGACACACATCCCTCAAAGCTTTGGTAATTGCTCTCTGTACTTTGGTTCTGAACTTTCTAGGCTCTTAGAGTGGGTTCTAAAAGATTTGGACAGACGCATGATGGGCACATTACGAGAAAAGGCATCAAGAGGAAAGTGCATTTGACAGGCAATCAGCTCAAAGTTATGAACTGAACTGTCTCAGTTGTTTTGTTCATGCACATTGTTAATGCAGAGAAAATTGTATAATTGTGCTTTGGAAACTTCAATTGTTAAAAGGTGAAAACCATGAAAAATAACTTGGTTTGTTGGTTTGGCACTGACGTCAGTAAGTCTGTGGGTTAAAAAATAATGGCACAAAAAGTAGCAATGTAAATCTTTCAAATCTTTCATTTCAAAAGTGTAGTATGCATATTGCTGAACATGCCTTGAACGTTTCCCCTGCTTTATAAGCACCACACAAAAGCATGAGATATTTCTCTTTACAGGCACTCATGAATCTGAGCGTGACTACTTGTGCCAAGGCCACTATTACAATCCATCATCATCTTGTGAAAATGGATTTGAATGAATGAAACGAAAGCGTGGGATGAGAACCAACTCCCACAGAGGAGACAGAGAATCGTTACTCAGCAGGTTGGCAAGGTTGTTCGAAATGAGACTTTCCTACGACCCCCCACAGGAAACTCTGAAGAGTCACAGCCTGTATGTTCACAGAGGGGAGCGGTGAGCATTTTTGAGGTTCAGAAAGATCAAGGAAAGATCAAGCAGTACACTTTAAATCTGGGGTGTCAGCACTGGTTGGGGATGGAGTAACAGTTAAAAATCTGGGCTAGTAATGAAAAGGTTTTAGGTTCAAACCCCACAAAGGACAACCATAAGATGTTACAATGGTTGTGCAACATTCAGAATTTACAATGCTTTTTAAATTCCAATCCAGTTCCTTAATTTGAATTAGAATGTACAGAAAGTAAAATGAAAATAAAACTGAAATTTCAAAGAAACTATAATTTTTTTTAAAAACGGTGGCCAAGACAAACTTTATATTTATAACCCTTGAAGTTTGATGGTTTGTAGGCCTTACAGATAGCTAGAACAATAGCTAGATACATATCCAGATAGCTAGAAAAACAAATTTTCCAGAGTGCATTGTCTATGTTGAATTTATTTGAAATGTTATTCTGTAAATTCCTTTTATTGGATGTTGAAACTTAAAAAAACTTTGCACTCATCCCAAAACCTGTGACAGTGGCTTCCACATTGAACTGATTTCTGGTAAAAATCTTAGGCAAAGGTACTGTGAGAAAGGCCCAAGGCAACTTTCACAAGCATAGAGCTCTTAATCATTGTTTTTTTTGTTTTTTTGAGTTGATTGATCTATTTCGGCTGTGCTGTGCAGACTTTCACAGGTACTTACCCCCTCTGGTGGGTATGCTTCCCAACCCAGATCACCTGGGGTGGACATGGAGTCGAGTAGAGTAACTGTAAAAGAAAGAAAAGGACAGAGATGCACAGTTAATCAAAGCCACAGTGCTAGTATACTTAGTAGAGAACATCATATTTTTATCGTTTTATCATAAACAAAAATGGGGATTTTATATGATGTCATGTAAAGCATACAGTATTTCTGAATAAAATATAGACAACGGAGCTCTAGAAATGTCAGAATCACTTGTAACAGTCTAATCAACACTTTGCATTTGAGGTTATTCATTCCAGTTTTATTTAATTGGTACATGACATATACAGTGGATTTATTTTATCAATCTAAACGTTTGATAGTTGGGGTTAGATATTCAGTCGTGACCATTACAAAACATGTGATTCGCAGCTCCTCACGCAGTCTTTTTGAAATCTGTTCTCACATCAATATTTTCAGAGGTTGATGGTGCTATTTATAACAATCTTTCAATCTCCCAATGGTCGGAGGCCTGAACTTCCCACTTTGAGCTCCGTTCCAAACCAATTACATCCCTGGCAACCAGGGTGATTAATTCTTAATCACATCCAAACCTCAGATGTTCCTCCTCTTTCACTCTGAATATCAACCTCTCACTCTCCTGGCACATGGGCATGCCCTTTTGTGACATTTTCAAAAAAAAGGAAGAAGGAAAATGAGAAAAAGCAAAGACCATCTGGATCCAAATTCTAATTAAATCTGACTTCCAATGAGTTTGTGTGACATGCAAACAGTGTGCAGTTTTAAATCGTGCTTTGATGGTTGGTTGATGTGGAAACATGGATTATGTTTGGTTTTATGGGTCATATAAAGAGCAATTGGGTAAATTTGATGACTTGACATAGGGCTGGGCGATATAGCTAATTTCAGCATGTGTTCGTGTTTGTGTGTGCTGTCTGCGTCACTCATAGTACGTGCCTATATCGTGCGCTATTTTGAAAATTTTTTCTATCGATATCGAAGAAGGTGTACCGTCGATAAATATCGATACCGTTTTATCGCCCAGGCCTAGTCCAAACACTCGAAGAGAAAACCATATGTAGAGTCAAAGCAGGATATTGCTTCTTAACCGAATACAGATTATGATGCCATTAACCGCTGGTACTTGTTTGGCTGTTTTCTGATGAAGGGGTAAAACCAGACAGGCCAATATATCAGTCCAAACTATCTGGAAATCATTCTGCTCAGCCTTTCAAAGACACATTTAATAAAACTAACAAATGAATACAGCCACAGGCCTCGCACAGCCCATTAATACAAACAGCAGGTAACATTTAACTCCCAGCCAGGCAAACATTGTTCCACCTGAGACATCAGTTCTGGCTCAGCGAGCATTTTTTAAACAACTGCTATACAGTCCCTGATGAAAAGACTTGCGTGTTGTGTTTTGGTCACCAGGCTGCTTAAATCACAAACAAATAATATGCTCAAACTCTGCTGTTATAAAGCAAGACGGTCTATATCTAACTCGAACATGGAAAGTCTTGCCAATTTTTTACTATTTTAACCAGCAAGACCACTTGGTCAACCAGTTGCACCTGCAAGATCAGGTGTAACCAACTTAACTGACAATGTTTTACAAGTAAACATAATTGCTATGCTGGTCTTTCAGTAAGATAAGCACCAAACAGTGACTAACCAGAATAAACTAGCATAAACATCATACAGATCACAGCAGCAAGGAGCCCAGGCTAGATCATTTTTTACTTGCTCAGTTGGGACAGCAGCTCAGATTTTCATTGGCACAAAACTTAAATTAAACATAGATTTATAAACTTAAAATGTCGAATTTAATTTTTGCTTTAATAATTTTTAATAAAATGTGTACATTTAAAATGTTGAATAAATTATTTTGAAGTATTATTTTACCATTTTCACACAATTCACTTATTTTACTGATAAATAACAGTTGCTGGAAATCATGTTATTATAATTATTATAGGAAATTCCAAGACAGCCACAAATTCATAAACACTTTTGCTAGAAAAACAATGGCATACATGGCAAAACAAGATTTTCGAACCATTCTTACTGATGCTACCAAGACTATCACAAGCCATTTATGCGATTTCAACAAAACCCATTTAAATTAATATTACTTAACTGACAGTTTAGCTAACTTTAGCAAGTTGACAACCTTACGCAACCAGATGTCACAGAAGCCCAAATGTTTAAGAAGTCTAGTTCTCAAACACACACAAAGTCTTTCAATTCTTTGTCATCCAAAAGGTGAAAGATCCCTTTAATCTACCTGTCAAAGAAAAAGAGAAGGGAGTGTTTCACAAAGCTGGTATTTCTGCAGTCCTTAAGGAAGAATATAATCAGGCTCACCAAAAGACATGACAGTACCATGCAATAAAATGACAAGATTTCCTAACTAGGTACCATAGAATTCAAAATGATGTTAAGAGATCACTGTAAATTCACTTTTCTGTCGTAAACTTTATAGACACTGCGGGTGAAGCATCCACTCTAATACTGGTTGTATGGTATGTTTCCTTTTCACCAGACAATAATATTTAGCCCCCATTATCTCAAATATGGTTACAGTCTTGTACAGGACCAGGCCAATACATGTGATCTTTACTAAAACAGCTGGTTAGATATTGTAGAGGAGGGGGGCTTTTCTTCATCATTAGCTCTCGGTCGTGCAGCTGTGGATATGGCAAATGATATGGCAAAAGAGATCTCAGCACCTCAGGCCAATAGATGAGATTAACCATTAACACTGGGAAGAGTGCAGTGGTCAGCAATCACCTACAATGTAAACAGGGGAGCAAAAACTTAAAAACTGAAAAAGGAGAAGGGTCAGTCAAGAAAGTGAGAGGGAAAGGACAGATAAGCAGCTGGATATGTGTCCTCAGGGAACCGAAAAGGACAATGGGGTCACTCTCGCTCATGCGTAGCCACTGTCAGGTACTTGTCAAGTATCCTTAAAAGGTAAATCAATCTCTGAGGATGCTATTCTTAACCCTGAAAACATATGTTCTGACAAGATTCAGGACTATTGGGCATTAAAATGTTTAAAATCTACTTGATTTACGAGCATAAATTATGGTATTCATATCTAAGAAGTGTATTCTCACTAGTTTTTTTATCAGTTCAAAGGTGAAGTGTGTAATTTAATTTCTCACCAAACATAATTGCAAAAGTCATGATAGTTTACAAAAAGGTTTTCTGAACACTCCCCCTTCTGTCATTGGTCAGACAAATACATAGCCCCGCCCCAAACTCACACCATTAGTTGAGTCTGTTGCTATGTCAGGCTGATCAGGATTCTTAAACAAATCAACATTCTCCACAGAGTTGTCAAAAAAACGGTATATGAAAAGAGTAATATGTCCGAATTCTCAGAATTCATGAAACAGTAGGTGAATAAATACCTGGGTGACCTACTACTTCTGCCTAGATTCCGAAGTGTGCATCTGATGGACACTTTAATAACCCATGAGACCATGGGAGAGGAACTGCGAATGTCAGTACAGAGACGGAACTGATGCCGTAAGTCACATCACAATGAAAACATGGAGGATGCAGTATGTTTGGATTTCAGTCATCCAATAATGAACATACTTTATGATCACAAAGTTCTTCATCAAATGTAGTACCTACTCAGACAGCATGTGATTTCTGACGCAGCTATAGAGTGTACTCTTTTCGGCAAAATCAACCAAACAAGAAAAATGACTTCTAGTTTTCGCTAAATATTAAGATGGAAAAGTATTTCAGCATCAGTAAAAAATTACACACTTAGTAAGTCTCATAAGTCTTCCCCATCTGTAAAAAATTATTGTATGGTTCGAAGAAAAGGACTCTGGGGTTACTGATGCACAAAACACAGAGCCTGCAAAGACTGTCGGTTTCCACAGCATCCACTCTAAGCACGGAAAGCATATCTATTGTAAGAGATTGGTATCGTACAGCCGTCTTGACAGAAGTGGTGGGGTGTATTTGAAATGCAGTCAGCAGTTCCTGTCAGTCACTGCTGGTGAGGCGTCAGAGGTCTGCTCTACTGGGAGGTGGTATTCTGCCTCAACAGACTGATGAGACCTGCCACAGAGATCCTGCCTGTCTGGCACAAGCATCACACTCATCTGACTCAATGCCCAAAAGAACAGCCATCCAGTTACAGCTTGACACCCATGAGTGATCTCCTAACGTCCACTGACAAACCTGTTTAACACATATGAATGAAGATGTTCTGGTATTTTCTAAGCAGACATGGGTCCAAACACACCGATGGAGTTTTTTTTTTTTTTTTTTGCTTTTATGCTGCCTTCACATGCTATCGGAATTATCGTAAATATGAGTTTCCTAGTTAGAAATTGGACACGAATGGCCTCTTAAGTTGTATTTACCACTGGGAGACTGTAAGATAATTTTGATACCAGTGTTTCTAAGTTGGGCAGGCCATAAACTTCAAACATGGCAAAAAACAAGAAATACCACTGTAGTGACTTAAATTTGATTTGTTTTCCCACCAAATCTACATTGCTTTCTCACCCTTTTTTATGTTTGCTTTTTTATATTTAACTATATAAACAACCATTTGATGCATATTGTATGTATTTTTCACAGCGAAAGCAGCATTTATTTGACCGAAACTACAGAATAATTTATTTGGCTTTCAACAAATAGAACACTACTTGTTCTTTAAATCCATCGGATATTGACTACAAATTTTCAATACATTTTGGCTTTAATAAGATTTCCTCAAGAAATAGGCAAGAAGAAACCTGGTATCCTTCATGATTCCTATTCTTTCCGACAACAAAGCACTTGAACACGACAAACTCACTGCAACTTTAGAAGAGCAAAGTAGAAAATTTTCAACAGCACACAAAGGCAGCATTAATTTTGTCTTTATTGGAAAATATTCAATTACAACATAAGATATGTCTTCAAACTCCTGTCACATTTGTTTAATTTCAAAGTAGCAAAAAAAAAAACTATATATATATATATATATATATTTTATTACAATAACAAATCACATGATGTAATAAGATGATTTATCACTACAATAAAGGATTTCACGCTAGACTTATTTTAACCTGATTTCCATTCTTAGTGTTCTTTTTGTACATTTTACTGGTTTCACTGGTTAGAATGAACATTTTGCTGACAGAAAGTCATAAGATCATGATCTTCACACTGGAGCTATAGCTCAAAGGCAACAGCATGAGATAGATAAGCCTCACAAACCAAGACAGAAATCACCACACAATCACTGTTATCACTCACACAAATACCAGAGAACTACAGCATCATATTGCCAAACAGGCTTTGCTGAGATAAACTGAGCTCCGCCCACTCAATGAAGAAAGAAGAAGTGTCAAGTAAAAATGAATGAAATATCAATGTACTTTTAAATTCATATCTGAATGCACTACATAAAGTGCCAACGAGGTACAAACTATAGCTGACTGTTTTAGGTAAGATCTTACTAGGAGTATTCATTTTTATTTTAACTTATATGAAAAAATTACACACATCTCCTTTAGACAGGAACCACATCAGCTTGTGAATTACAATGAACACATAAGGGCCCTTTCCCAAATAACTGACTGGCCATGCCAAGGTCTGTTTAATGATTAGTGGTGTAAACAGGCTGCTGCCAGACATGGCATGAAATGGTGACCTGTGTGTTAGTCAGTGGAAGACAGCAGGGAAGACACTCTTGGGATGCCTCATTAGAAGCACAGACACGGCTCGGACCACACCTGCCACATCGATGAGTCTGGATGTGTGTGCGGAGACGCACAACATCCAGATAAAACTGCACCCATGCTGAACATGAAATCCCAAGAGGGCATGAAACAGGTTACAACAACACAACAGCACAAGTCATAATTAGAGAGATTAAACTGGGACACACCAGAAGAGGATGACATCACCTTTGAGCTTGTGTTCATAACGACCCTTTATAATTAAGGCTGATTAAAGAGATTCGTTTCTCAGAACACCGCTGATAAAAAAGATGCTCACTGGGGCTGAATCATACAATTTGCCTACCAAAAAATGTAATATTAAAATACATAGCAGTTCAAGTTATGCACCAAAATGTAATACTTAGGGTTAGGGATCGATTTAATTCCCAAATTAGCAAATTCATAAAACAAATTTAAATGTATTTTAACATAATTCTTTAACTTCAATCCAAGGAAAAAAGCTTGTCGTAATACGCATGAAACAGCCGTTTCAAATTCAGAATGAGTCTCTAAGCAATTAAGTCTTGCATTAACAAAATGCAGGGGTCCAATCCAATAAAACCTCCCAGGAATCATAGCGCACGAGCTTCAAATCCCCAGGAGAGCAGACCATCAGTGATAAGCGTAGTGCTGTTAATGAGATACGCACAACAGAATTCACACCGTCTCAGACATTAAAAAACATTAAGGCCGAGTATTGGGTACAGAGAGTAGAGAGCATGTTAATGAAGGTGAAGGAGTGGGCCGCACAATAAGGAAGGACAGATCAAAGCTGTTGTCTGCTAAAAGGGTTCATGTGCACACATGAACACACAAGGGATCTGATTTAATCAAGTCTTGTTACTTTACCAGAACTGAAATATCCTTAATGCAAAAATGCAAAGCCAGACAAAAGATCAGCTGATAAAATACAATAGCCTTTGACCCTTGATGGAAAGGTGGGATGTAAGTTGATCTTCTTTCTCTGATTGACAAGAGAATGTACAAATCCAATTGAAATTGAACATGGAATCATATTCAAGAGAATCTGATAAATGTCTCAGTGTTTGTTTGTCCATTCAAAGAAAGTCAATGGGGTCCCATTAGGGGTTTTGGACTCCTTTGACTTTCATTGCAAAAGCAAGCAGTTAAAACTATTAAAACATCTTCTTTTATGTTCCACAAAGGATAAAGACATTCTGGTTTGGAACAACATAAGGGCGAATAAATAATGACAGGATTTTCTACAGAACTATTCCTTCAACAAGCTGAGGAAGATAATATTAAGATTACATTTCTACTTTCCACCAGCTCAACGACGAAACACAGTGAGATGCAATATGACACTGATATGCTCAAGTAAAGGTAAATAGCACAATAATGAATCGTCTCATTCAGGAGATTCACGTGGTGTTTAACCCACTGGAACGCACCCAGCTTCCCAGACCCGATGCAAAGCACTCATGTGCCTATGTCCTGAAATGCCACAGGCATCAAGACTCATTCTACCGCATGAGCTGTCTGATCCGCAGGAGTTTGAATGCAGCCAGGGGCGATAAGGTCTAACGTGTGCAATTCAGAGCAGCAGGAGACAGAAAAAAGTAATAGCTCTCGTGTTAATAGTTTTGACTCATAGTTATATATATAAAATCAACTATATATATATCAAATCAATTGACTCATTCAACTGAATCAATCAACCTAGGCTCATTGGAATTACGTGTCTCTAGCACAACTCTACTATACAATTCACTGCAGTTTCCAGCTGAAATGAACACTGGAGGCAGTAATACAGCAACAACTTTTATTCCTTTTCACACAATTTATGATTACGGGGGAGATTAATAAATGATAAAGAATTATTTTCAGGCAGCTTCTTGCACAATACTATGTTATGATCTCAAAACACTTTTACCGTAGTGCATGATTTGTAAACTAATACATTTTGACGTGTTTATTAGTCACGTTGAATCAATGAAAGCAGTTGAATCTTCTGTTTATTCAGCTGCAGCGATAAGCATTTTCTGGGTTTCTTCTGCGAGGCGTATTTGGAGTTTCAGCGCGAGAGCGCCCTCTGGCCTTTGGATGGAGATTTACTGCTGATCACAGAACCGTGCTTCACTGAAAGATACGCATGACAATCGCAGCTTCTGTCGAATCGCGATCTCGATTCCATTTTGATTTATCGTGCAGCCCTATTTGCATCATATAACCAGCTCCAAATGTATGGCTTTTCTGATGTAGTAAACTTGCTCAGACGCTCACCTGGTACAGCATTGCACTTGCAATGTGGAGTGATCAGAGTCCTGTGAAACACGAGTCACAATAAAAGAGCTCAAAGTCTTGTAAAAGCAAGCCAAAATGGCATGGTTGCTTCAGCAAATGCATTTTTCTTACGTTAGCATTAAACTTTTAGCGCCACTCACAGGACATTTTCTGCCATGATACGTACAACAACCAATGTAACGAAATGTTGCCAGATTCACGTTCATCTGTTTTGAATAAAACTGAATGTGTTTTTAGCGCCACTTAGTGTCGCGAAATGTTCAAGAAGCAACGTAACAATTTTGCAGAAATTTCACCACAGACACGTGTTTCCAATGAGTCCTAGTTGGAATCAATAGTGCTTTTCTCTGAGCTTTATATCAGCAAATACATCTGTTGGAAATCAGACTGGTCCATTAAATGCCATATGACCATGCAAAATTTGATTTTGTAATGCTAGCTCCAAGTTTCCAACCCAGTTTCTTAAACCGAAATGTTCAATAATGAACTGCATGGCAGGTATAGAACAGCAGCACTGTCACGACTAATTAAGATCTGTAAATGTATCTTAAGCAAAGTAAATACCAGTCGAGCACTTGAAGTATTCATGTATAAAACCTTCTTTCTATCAAATAGAAGGGGAAAAATAACCAATACCTGCAGAAAACAAAAAGAAGGCCACAGGTTAGACTAATCAACAGACTTCCTTAGACAACCCGCAAACAAGAGAGATGCAAATTCAGGCTTTTCATTAGGTCAGTAACTAAGAGATGGTGAGAGGGAGAGTGAAAGAACGAGAGCAAAACAGAGCCTCAGAGCACATCTGAATTGAACATAAAAAGCGTGCTTTCTCATGCTAATTTCCCTGCCAGAGTGCCGGGGAGGGAAACAAAAGCAAACGAGAAACCGTCACTAAATGCAGTAAGAACGTGTACAAAGGACAAGCTAATGAGGGGGACCTTAGCGCTAACTAGAAAAAAACAAGAGAGCAACAGAAGGCACTTATTAAAAATAAAAATATCTTTATATAGTGTAAAAGGTTGTCACGGGTACCTATGCTTTAAATTTATAGTTAAACAACCCTAGATCAGTGGTTTGGAGATCCAGACTTTACAATTAAATGGCCCAAAAATGCACCAAAATTGTTTGCCGTGTATGTAATAATGTCTATTAATATCACCATAAACTGCCTAAGCCTAATAATAAGCAAAAATATTAACATATTTTGGTTCCAATTGTCTTTATTTTGATGGTTTCATGCTGTTGCCAATAATTCAGATTTTACTTATCCGTCTAATTTGGCTAGCATCTACCAAGTGCCAATTTATTTATTTTTCCATCCAAAGCTATGCTCAGTTATACATAATTAGTTTACAGCATATAATTAATTTATTTATCAGAACAGATCAGCGACCCATTTTTGGTCTTTAACCAGCTAGTCAAGAACCACGGTATCGATCAACAGTTTTTTACTACATGGTTTAATTTTGAGCTCGTGTGAATGAAGCTTTTTTTGGGGGGGATTTTAAAAATGTTTCTGCAACATCTTGGTCTTTATTATCTCCAGAGGGGTGTAAATATCCAAGCACTGCAGTAATGTCTTCCAAAAACAGAAAATGTGCTGAGAAAGTCAGTCGTTTGGACCCTGAATGGAAAACCAATGTAGTCATTAGCATTAAATATGTGCTGATGTGTTTTAGTTTGGCCAGAAGACAGATATCAAGCATATGTCGATATGGGACATGTCTACCATCCTTAGAGCAGAAAATGCTTACAAGACAAAAACTCCAGAACAAGAAGTTAATGAACAGTTCGTCGACACAAACACAGATGTAGATCTGCTCACAACACAAACATTCACAGAACCATATTGAAAAAATCACCTCGGGTATACCACCAGCTGGTAGTTAGAGGAAGTGCACACCTCTATAACAGCTGCATTTTACACCAGCACAAATGACAACCCTATGTGAAGCTAAAAGATTTACTTAAATATAATGATTATTGAGATGTGCTAATGAATAAATCGATGAAGCGCCAGAAAACACCCAAAACTTAGATTTGACTCCCACTGTCAAAGCCCAGCAAAGTGTATTTTCATTTTGCAAAGCCTCCAGTCAGCCAAAGACACCATGCCTAAATGCTCTGCACAAAATCCTATCTGATAGATTCCACCTAAATGTGTATTAAACCCACCATTGAACCTTCCTTCTGACAACAGCACAATGGGTGGCTTAATCCTAATCTCATAACAATGAGAAGTAAACCCATTTTAATCCAGTGAGGTTAATTTATTGTCTGATTTTTGAAGGCTCAGAGTGAAATAAGTCAGTATGGACCGTTGTAAACTGACATCCTGCATCTTTGAACATATAGTCTTAAAATGCCTGATATCTATCTGTTTAAGTTATTTAAAATGACAATAGAGCTTTTTAAATCACAAAGGTCTATAAATATCACTGGTTCACTTGAAAATTGAAGAAACCTATTTCTTATTCACATCCCTCACTCGCAAAGCAACTTGTCTCATGGCAGTTTCAAAGAAGTTAGATTGCACTCAAGGGTCAATGTATATGATATATAGGTCTGGATGAGTTAGAATACTAGCAGCTCTCTCTGATATCTCCTAATTAATTGTTTAATTAAGCAAATGAGTGTCTCACATCTATTTGTCACTGCTCATGGCATTGCCTGTCCAAACCATCCCTGGCAACGCTAAACACACAAACCACAACATATAAATACAGCTTGATTTAGTCTGAATTGTGCATATCGATTTATATAAACCATACGGCATCACCTGTGTCAACCGCTCAAGATGGTTTTTCAAAACAAACTACAAAAACAAAGTCCTACAAATTAACTTTTGGGTAGCATTAGACCATATTTTGGTCATAAACATCCTTGTTTTTAATCCTTTCAACTCAGTAATGTGAAGTCAAATTATTGGATCATTCGTCAAATGTTGCAACGCTAACATTTTTGTTTTTGCTACTCAAAAGAGGTCATGAGAATCCTGCATTTTAACGACTGCGTATTTTAATCTTTTAAACATTTTAATGTTTTCAACTCCAAGGCAAATCCTATCTTTAAAGCATCCAATTTTAATGCGATTGCCCCGGGAGAGAAACGAATGTACATTAATTCGCCTTGATTCATTTATCCAACATCCAAAGCGCACAAATATGACAACGACTGTATGCCTTACCTTCATTATCTGGATAATTCCTCAAGGCTTGACACAACACCAATATATGAAAAGGAGCAAGGATAGAGTAAATCCTACACAGAGCCATTTTCAGGCGGCTCCACGCGCCCGCATCCCTGTGCGTAAACTTGGGCTGGTGAGCCGGTGGCTGCGCTGGAGAACTGAACTGAGCTGAGCTGAGCTGAACTGGAAAGGAAACAGCGCGCCTGTTTGAAGGAGGATCCGACACTGGCGTGAGCTGCACTCTCTGGCTACAGCAAGCTGGATGAAGGGGGCGTCACGCGTGTGTGCGTGGCGTCAAAAGTAGGCGTGGGTGAGCGCGTATCTTGCTAGAGGACTTTTTTAGCTGTTAATTGTGTAAAAAGTGATAGTTACTGTCGGCATTCAGTTTAGATAGATAGATAGACAGATAGATAGATAGATAGTCAAAGTCAATTTACTGCCCTGCTGCGGCAACGTGCCGCGTGTCATATCACAGGCATGGGACCAATACAACAGAGCCCATTAGACCAAAACCTCAATGTTTGGTATTTAAAGATGAAGGTCAAATCAATACTCTTACTGCTCTTGGAAAAAGGCCACCATTTTTTCCCCTCTGCCAGCTGGTTCCTCCCATGCAGGAGCCCTCATAAGCTCTGTCACCTACCAAAAAAATGACATCACATTTCATGTGGTTGAATGTGATGGCAGGGAGTGTAAATGTGTTGTCTCTACTGTGTAAGCCCTCTCCAACAATGGCTTGACAGACAATCAGGCACACTGCCTGGGGTGTGTGGAGGAGTGCCAGGGGTGTTTATGATGGCTCAGACAAGCTTGTACACACCAGAGCTAAAAAATAAATGCAGTGAGGTTTTTTAGTGCCACTGTCTTTTTATCTGTATTTCTCTGTCTTTCACTTGCTGTCTATCACACTTTTGGTGACAGGCAGGACAGTCTGGAAAAAAACATGTGCATGCAGCAACCAAGAAGCTACATTGTAAAGTTTCCACAAAAGCAAACCTCCCTTGCACGCTTTTATTTTTCTTTTACATGTAAATTATAGGAATAGTTCATTTATTCACCCTCATGTTGTTTCAGACACATATGACTCTCTTTCTTTTGTGTAAAACAAAAAAAAAAAAGATATTTTAAGCTGGTCACTCTGTTCCATGCATTTACAGTGAATGGGGAATGAAGCTTGTAATCCTTTATAAAGCATGTAAAACCACCATGAAAGTGTAATAAAAGTGTTCCAAACAACCTGAGCGCTAAGTCTTTTGATGCCATATACAGTGGTGTTAAGTGAGAAAAAGACCAAATTATTCATAATTTTCTTTTTTCATGTATTCAAGAACCACTGTGACTGGATCGAATGAATGAGTTGAACCACTCAATACTCAAGAACCACTCAATACTCACAAGAACAGTTCATTCACAAATTGAACATTGCAATTTTTGTCATAAATCTACTTACATTTCACATTTAGTACTTTTATGATACGTTTATAAAGGTTTTGTATACTTTTAAGCTTGAAAGCCTCAAAACAACATAAAGGTGAGTAAATGATGAAAGAATTTTACTTTTTTACTGTAAACTATTTATTGACTTATAGACTCCTTTTTGAATCTCTTTAAATATTGTATCTCCCAACTGCAAAATGACTAAATCCTTTTCCATGAACCACTGTGACTTGATTGAGTCAATGAGTTGAACCTGAACCAAATGAGTCAGATTTGTGAACAAATCATTCATACTGTTTTTGTGAACTCTATTAAAAGATCCATTGACAAGATCTGACTCACAAAAAAAGTTAATTTATTAATTAAATATGGCAATATCTGTCATGAATTGACTTACATTTCGTTTGGATCACTGTATGATACTTTTATGGTGGTTTTGCATAATTCTAAGAATGAAAGCTCCAAAACAACATAAAGGTGAATAAATAATGACAGAATATTCCTTTTTGGGTAAACTATCTCTTTAAATGTTGTATCTCCCTACTCTAAAATTACTAAGGCATTCCTTTTCCATGTATTCGAGAACGCCTGTGATTGGATCGAGTCAATGATTTGAACCCGAGAACCAAATGATTCAGATTTGTGAACAAATCATTCATACTGGTTTTGTATGTAAACCATATCACTGACAAAATTTGATTCATTGACAAGATTTGGCTCGCAAGAACTGTTCATATACAAATGAAACATTGCAATTTCTGCCATGAACTTACATATTTTATATGGATCATTGTATGCTTTTATGGTAGTTTTGCATAATTTTAAGCGCAAAAGCTCCAAAACAACATAAAGTTGAATAAATGTTGACAGAATTTTCTTTTAAATATTGTATATCCATAATCTAAAATTCATAGGAGTTTCCTTTTCAAGTATTCAAGAACCACTGTGACTGGAAGTCAATGAGTTGAACACAAGAACCAAATAAGTCAGATTTGTGAACAAATCATTTATACTGTTTTTTTGAACCACTGACTCAAACATCGCAATTTCTGTTATGAATTAACCAGAAAACAGGGACATTTTATTGAGGTTTTGCATCATTTTAAGCCTGAAAAGTCCAAAACAACATAAAGGTGAATAAATTATGACAGATTTTTATTTTCTTCTTTAATTTCTCTTTGAATGTCATACCTCTTTACTTTAAAATAACTAAAGGCCTGCTGAATTTTGTTAATTACCCCCCTGCATGCATCAGTGACCTGTCAGATGAACCTTCCTGTTTGGGGAAGTTGTGGTCATGACGTGTCTTCCACAATGTCTCCCACTGACTGCACCACATCCCCAACATAAACCTGTTTCATTATTTAGCACAGAGGAGTGAGAATCATCAGCCAGAGAATCCAACAGCTGTGGCAGATCCGAGATCTTCATGTCCGCATATTAATGAAGTGGGAGGGACTTTGACAGGTGTAACAGGGCTGACAAATACATATCAACCTTCAAGACCACCTGTTGGTTAGCGCAGATAGCTCGAGCCTAATGAGGCTTGCTGGCAAGCTCCAGAGGCCAGACAGAGCACGAATGATCATTTCAGCTGCAGCCGAGAGCCACATGCTTTCATATTTGTCTATCATGGATGTGTAACCATGGTGGATGGGCATAGGAAGGGGGGTTTGCACTGGAGCTCTTGAACTTTGAGAAGGGGCCCCTCTGGATCTCCAGAACCCTGCTGCTGCTGCATATGGGAAGAGCATTTAATATGGAGAAAAATACCTCTGAATTGGTTTCAGTGGCCTAATTGTGATGAATACATTCTTAGAAAAAGCCTTTATCCTTCTCTAGGCACCCCATACTTGGACTATGAGCTGGTTTCACTGAAGATTTTAATGTTTTAAATATCTCAAAGAAAGATTGTTTCAGTTAAAGTATTGTTACATATGATTCATCTTAATAAATAATAAATTACATATATACAGTGGGTACGGAAAGTATTCAGACCCCCTTAAACAATTCTGTGTTTTCCTGTCAATATGGGGTGCTGTGTGTACATTAATGAGGAAAAAAAATTAACTTAAATGATTTTAGCAAATGGCTGCAATATAACAAAGAGTGAAAAATTTAAGGGGGTCTGAATACTTTCCGTACCCACTGTACTTTATTATAGATATATAATGTATTACATATATACGGGGCAGGTTAAGTCTGATTCCAAATTATGTTACAATAATTGTAGTTAGTAATGTCATCTATTACATTACACATTTTAGGTAATATACTCAGACTACTTTTCAATTACTTTTAGATTACTTTTGAACTAACTTGTTTATCACATTGATTTAAATAGGATAATCATGTGTCATATCGATATAAAAATACAAAGAGATAAGTGCTGGGTAGTAACTGATTACATGTAATCTGGACTACATAATTAGATGAACTTATAAATTTAAATTTAGTCCACTTCCACATTATTTTCATGAACTTATTCTTTGAACTTGGCTGAACTTTCCAGACTGCTGTGACTCTCTTGTGTGTTGCCCACAGAACAGAGCCATCTGGGACAGGTTAAACGAGGGACGTGCCACTCCACACAGATCTGCTTCTTTGGGCCCCATATACTGACCCTAGGGCTCCGTCTACTGAAAGAGAGCCTTGCCCTGTCTGCCATAGAGCGGGGGCTGAGTCTTAGGTCCCTCCCGCCCCTCTGGAGAGCAAGCATTGTACACTTGCCTCTTCCCACACTCCTGCTCACCTCTGGTGGGTGGAGCCTGGACCCCCGTCAATCAGCCAGCATGCGGTCCCTGATGCACCACAAGCCAGCACAAAAGAGCTTTTTTGTTTTTGTTTGGTTTTGTGCAGCTCTACAAAAGTGTCTGCTTGCATGTCTGCTGCAGGTTTCTAGAAGTTGCTAAGGTTTTTCTTATGTGGCAAAGTTACATTGAGCATGCACTAGGCTACTTCTAGTAAAGTACATGAGTTAAAAAGAAAAGAAAAACTCTTGTTGACAACCAGTTTAGTGTCTTATACAGCTGAAAAACTGGCCAAACACAGTGAGAGCTCAGTGAATGCAGACAATGTAAGGCCACATGCCTGAGTAAAGTTCAGTGCTCTGTTTATTTAATTCCTTGGCACTACCTGAAGGATCGTAGATGTTGTATAGCTGAATGAATGAGTGGCTTACTCTCTGTCATATTGTGAGAATCTGAATGAGAAAGAAACAGGAAATGAAAGTGCAATCTAATGATAAAGGATTTTCATCTCTACATATATATATATTGTATTTTTTGGCTCTTAAGTGGGGCCAATCTTCAAAGCCACACTAGCCCAGAACGTAATATGAATGTTTTTAATCATTTTCTAGAATGTTGCTATGTGGTTGTTAAGGTATTTAAAATGGTTTTAGCATGTGGTTGTTAGGGTGTTTTGTGTGGTTGCTAGGTGCACTGCTAGGTAAAGTCTCAATGATTTTTTATGATATAATTTTTAATAAGAGTTAAAAAATACAGGCCAGGAATAATAGAAAAAATGAATAATTAAATTAATAAGTAAATTAAAACAACAACACTGAAACCAGTATATACTGTGTTTGTGTGTATATTTTTTTTTTTGCTAAGGGGTAATAACGGAGTACAGTTTTAAAAAGTGCTTTTTCACTATTATTTACAACAGGATTTGCATTTTCATGGGTTTAAATAAAAGATTTTTGCTAGAAGAGGCATTAAAAATCAACTTTGTGCATCAAAACCACAAAATAAACTCGAACAAATTTGCGACAGCTGAATGTAACATTTTGTCTGTCAAAATAACATGCATAATACACAGTAGTATTTACGAGAAGCCTGCAGAGATCCAGGGAGTACACACATTTCCTGGAAAACCCATGCTACCGGATGTTTTGACTACGTCACCGCTCTCAGAGAAGGAGAAAATGACGGCTTCGATTCTGAATGGCTGGCAGTAGCAGGTATGCACACAGAAACATTCAGGAGCACAGAAACTTGTTGTCAACGCTGTCCCACGACTTTAATTAATAAAATAGCTTAGATGCTGAATTGCTACATTATGTTACTCAGCAACGAGGGGGTAAAATCTCTGTTTTAGAAGAACAATTTAGAGAACAAAACTCACAGCTCCATTGTTTGTAGAGAGAGAGAGACGCGCAGACATCACTCTCTCTCTCTCTCTCTCTCTCTCTCTCTCTCTCGATAATTAATTCAAATAAATGTTAGATTATAAATGCATCCTGGCATATGTAAGAACAGTTGACAGACATTGTTGAAAGAGCATATTTCTGGGAAGTATTACTAATATGTACTGAACTATTCAAAAAGAAAACAATTCAACATTGTATTACGAACCTCTTAAAAACCACCTAACACATTAACAAAACCATTTCCCAATATCTCTATCCCTTTTTCTCTCTGTTGTGCTTCCTCAGGCACTTACACAGCACAGTCCCCTGGAAGAACAAAACCTTGTCAGAGTTGTTTATTTTGTAATGTCTCTGAATATGTCTTCTTCTGCAATGCTTTAGAGGGCACTGGATGTCTCTTTTAGATCACAGAGGAGAGAAAAAACTCCCGTCCCTCTGGCGTGGTTATATAATAACCAAGAGAGAATGTTTTTTTCAGCGCCGGCTCTGTGATGTTGCACATCACTCGGGTTCATTGGGTTTCTGCTTCCATCGTCCCTGTCAAAGACGTACCGACCAAGAATCCCACTTCTCTCCATTTCGAGGCAGAGAAACGGATCAATCCGTAATGCTCTGGTGCGGATTAGTCTTTGTAATTATTTGAGATCTCATTATCAAACAGCTGCTCTACCTAATTTAATCAATATTTAGTGATAAGACATCCAGCATGCATTCAGCTGCAGAGCGGGACGACATTAAAAAGGTTCCAGCCTATTTTTACAGTGTCTTTAAGTAGGTCAAGATGCAGGGTTTTCCTTCAGAGTTATATAACTTCAGGCTTCTGGACTACAGTGATTCAAAATACACAAGAGAACGAGGGATATTTTTAAGAATGCATACGCCTGGATTGTGAACATCACATTTTTATTGCTGCTGCAATAGGATTAGATATATTGCCTTGCATAGCAGATATTTCTGTTTTGCATTTACACTGCTTTTATTGGATCTAGTGAAATTAACTCTTATCTTTAACAAACATTTTTTTGACCTCTCCCTCTCTCTCTCTCTCTCTCTCTCGGGATGACAATGTTTTTAACCGTATGTTGACTTTATTAACACCATCTCTTCCTAAACACACCGGGTCCCTTGACAGAACCTCAAATCCACAACATATAGACTGTTTCCTAATCAGAAGCACACAGCTGGGCTTTCTGCCCCAAAATGTCACTGGTCCACCATGACCCCAGTTAACCTCTCTATTTAAAACACAGAAAATCCCTTAAGCAAACTCCAGACTCCTATCTCTTCCGCGCAGCCTCTTAACACCAGCCTCAGGAAAAGGAATCAAGAGAATGAAAGGAGCAAAAAAGACACCAGGATGTGAATCAAACCCTGAAGTTAGATTACATTTTGTAGTCTTTTGTAAGGTAATCACACCAAAACGTTGTCTAAAGAGGCCTTTCAGGCAGAAAATATGCTGCTGTTTTGGAATTAAACCTGTTCTGTGTTTTATTAAAGATGTCTAAATATGGCTAATGTTAGCTCCAGGACGTTTATGAGACCCGGATGTCCAGTCGAACAGAGCGCAGACGCCTCTAAGTCTCCGCGTTCTACCTGAGTGACCTGAGAGAAAATGATGGAGTGGCCTCATCTGTGCTGTATTATAGCTGTGGTCTATGTGAAAGATCTCTGTATCGATCTATAGTACATAGTCGATATTCATAATCTGCCATGATAACACTGTCTCTCCAGAGCCTGAGATGTTGAAAGGGATAAGGTCAGCCTGTGTCCGTCTAGTGGTGTAATGCACAACAAAAACTATTTTCTTAATATATGCCATTTTTCATGAATTAGACGGAAAAAAAAGAAAGTTTTTTAGATTCATGTTTAGACTATATATATATATATATATATTTAATATCATATAAAATATTATAATTATAATTAAAATAAATAAATACATTTTTTTTTTTAAGTAAATCTTGCTTCAAGGATGTTTCAATACCCATTAAACAGTAATATATAAATTACTGTTCAAAAGTTTGGTTGTTATGATTTTGAAAGAAGTTTCTTATGCTAAAAAGGCTGCATTTATTTGATCAAAATACTGTAAAAACATTCATTTAAAAAAATATTATTAGTTTAAAATAACTGTTTTCTATCTGAATACATTTTAAAATGTAATTTATTCCTGGTATGACTGAATGTTACTCCAGTCTTCACATGATCCTTCAGAAATCATTGTAATATGCTGATTAAGAATTATTCTTATCAGTGTTGAAAATATTTATGCTTATTTATTTATTTTGGAAACCATGATACATTCTGTTCGTGATTTTTCATTAATTTATTAAAAAAGCTTCTTTTTTTTAACAATCTGAATGTCTTTACTGTCACTTTTGATCCATGCATACATCTTTGCTAAATAAAAGTATTAATTTCTTTAAAATAAATAAATAAAAACATAGCTACACTAATAGAACTGGTGGCATGTGGTAGTAATACCAAGGTACTGTAAGATTACCATATTCACTCATGGTACTTCAGATAAGTACTATCATCTCGGTTGGATCCAAAAACATTGGTGTTACTGTGGTACCTTCTTCAAAAATCCTTGGTGATATCATGCTACGTTTTTTAATTTAAGTGAAGCCATACATTTTGGCTCTTTATTTTTGCATTCTCTCATTCTGTCAGGTCTCCCTGGTACATTTTACCTTCTGGTAAATCTTTTGTAACACCATGTGTGTGCTTTTTTCCAATGGTGTCTATCACCAATCTGCCGCCTCGTAAGTGTGGCGTCCATGTTGCCCCTCTGACAAGGAGCAGGTGTGTTTTCCACCGCATTACACACACTCTGATGAGAACACAGCGAAGCAGCAGGTGTCTAATTTCACCCGGCCTCCCTCCTACATACGCTCACATCCACACATCCTTCACACGCTACACACACTACGTCCATAACAAACCCACAATTTCACACAACTGAAGGACATTTAAAGACAAAGAAATGGACAGAAAAACAAAGGCTAAGAAAAAGTGTTACAGAGTTGAGTGTAAAGCTGAGAAGTGCTCACAGTCATAGAGAAACTCACCACAAACCAAAAGCAGAAGCCATGGCAAGCGTCAAGTTCCTGTCCAGAAAGACATCTTCTCAGAAGCCTGTCTCAAGAGGATGTTACATAAAAGCTATTTTACATCTATTTTTAGAAATTAAAACTGTATAAGGTAAAATATTAGGTGTTGTTACTTTTATCAGTGCATTAAAATATGCATCTTAAAATATTGTAATTATTTCATAGTATGTCTATAGTTTATTTTCTTCAATTCTATAAAAGGCATTTCTTACAATAGAAGTGAAACCATTTAAAAATCAGGCATACAACTGGACAAACTGTGAGTACACACCATTATTATTATTATTTGTGAGCTGTAAATGAACTTTGAGATTTGACTTGCTGCAAACATAGAAGGATTTTTAACACTAAATACCAAGACAATGCCCCCTCGTTTCCCAGGAAAATGAAGTGTACATGTGATGGACACTTCGCACCCTACCGTATCTCAGAATCACTTGCACGCAGATGACGACCATGTTTATATTGGTGGTTGGTGGGGGGGGGGGGGGGGGGGGGTTTGTATCTTCTGTCATACATCTCCACCTGGTGGTCAATATTAAAACAACATTTCGTAAAAGCAAGCAAAGACAATTAACTAAATGCCTAAAGGGCATACTGTGTTCTGCGTATTTGTGTTTATAGATACAGATACTTATTTTTACTTGATCTGAATCTCTCTTAAGAGGATTTGATTCCTGCATATTGAAAAAGAGAGTATCAGGTGTTTCTGAAACAGACTGAAACTGTGGCTTTGCGGTTTAAGCATCCGCTCGTTCATATTATGATATTTGATATATTATTTGAAATATAATAATATCATAAATATACATATTTTATTTATTTAACTAGTTAGTTAAATAAATAACACTTTTTCTTTGCCCATTCATACCAAAAAACAGAAATCAAGTAGTTGTTATATTTTTTCTTCATTTATTTAGCAATTCCAAAATCAAATCTGCACAACTTGTTCATTTTGCAACATGACATGTTTTCTTTTAACCATAAAATACAAAAATGCATTCTTGATAAGAGATTATAAAATCTGTGAAGCAGAATAAATTTATTTCAAAAGAGATGTAAGCATAAAACAGTCATACTTATTTTGACATCAATTAAGGTTTATGTCAGTTGGCACAGGTCAAACAATGCATTACAAACGTAAACAAAAATCTTATAAAATTTTATTTAGATTCTTCTGTCTGCGTAGGCCTATCTTTCCTGTTATTTTTTTCTGTCTTTTGGCATTTTGGCTCGGCTAGGCTTTTGGATCAGAGTTTTGTTTTGTCCGTTTTTTCTGGTCCACCATTCTCATAATAGCTTTGATCCACTCTGAGTCTGGATCAAAACACCTAATTTTCCGTCCTACAGTCAACAAGCTACAAAGAAAAACAATTTCCATATTAGTCAAGAGCTAAATTACTGTTTAAAGCAGTGTAAGCACTGTTAACTTTGGCATTGCAACATCTTGAAATTTGTAATAAACAACTATGACTTAAGGTCATTAATATGAGAATCTGATGACTTACACAATTGCGTTGATAGGGCAAACTCCTGCTTTCTGGACTGTATAACTCAACACTCTGTTTATGGATATTCTGTTTTTGCTCGTCTGCAAACAGCAGGCTGAAGGACGTTGACTTGTTTCTGCATGACAAAAAGAAACTGCAGTTGAAACAAACTGTTTCAGAACTTCATAAAAAGAGATTTCAACAAAATTCAAATTGACAACACACTAACCCTTTCCAGGTATCAGTAATGAGTAACAAAAGGTAAAGTGAGGCTCACCTGCAATGAGACAGAACAGAAACAGCACCAGGCAGAAAGGAAGACAGACGAGCGACCTCATGACGACTGTGCAGACAGAAACTGACTGAAACTACTCCTTACACAGCTTTAATATTTCACACTTTCATTTCCTCTGCTCTTTCGTGCACACATACACACAAACCTCAACCTCCAAAATGGGTAACGTGTATGTGTGTGAAAGAATGTGTTCGAATGAGCCTCCATCCAATGAGCGGAAAAAGGTGCTAGTGATGAGCTCTCGGTTTGGTCCTTCACCCACACAGCTCGCCACAGCGTGGGTAGATACTGTAGATGAATGGAGTTGCATTGCAAGAATACACACCCAACTATAGAACAGAACTACGCAGTTTTATGACACGTGAGAATGCATACAACTTGTGTTACAGATGTAATGCTTCACCATGTTGCCGCATGATCATAAGAAAATCCATAGAGCAGGGCTGTAATAACCACAGATACTGAGGGGGACAAGTCCCTCCTAGAAATGGTCATTACATCAAGTTAAATTTTTAGGCTGGTCTGCCTTAGCTGTCTATAGGAGCTCAACAATGTAAAAACGATAGAGCTGGTCAATCAAAGAAAAATAGGCGAGGTTTACTGTTCACAGAAGCATAGCACAAATTCCAGCACGAAGCGTCAGTTTAACGTTAAAAGAGACGAGAGTGAGGTAAGAACAAAACTGCGAAACATTTAATATTTAACGACTGTTGAACGATAGAAACGTTAAACGACCGACAGTAATATCCAGAAATGCAAACTACTCTAATTTTTTCTTCAAATTTCAGCATTGTAAATTGAAAATATGGTGGGCTATCATTTAGGTGATTCATGCAATTCCTAACTAAATACAAAATAAGAGTAAATGTGTGCATATTTCAAAATATTGTTTGCAAATATTTCAAAATGATTACTTCCCTAGAATTAGACTTAAATTAGACATAGAATTACTTTCATTGTTCTATTTCTTTATACTTTATAAAACAGATTGGACCCCCACTATTCAAGAAATGGTTACGGCCTTGCCATAGAGACATCAGGCAAAACGCAGGAAGGATTCAATTGAAAACAAACTTATTCCTAAACATTAAAGAGATATAACACTTTTTACTTACGGTTATACCACACCTCAAGACATTTATCAGGTTTTTGTCCTTGTGTGTACAACTAATTTCTTACATATCTCATGCTAAGCCTCTGTTGTTAATTGCAAAACGTAATTTTTGAGTTTGTATCGGGGGCTTGAGTTGAGATATGCCGTTATGAAAGAGATTAATTACTTGAGTCTGTGCACTCTCAATAATGTTGGACAGCAGGGTTTCTACTAATGAAGCTGTAAGTTTAACTGCTTCAAAAAAAGCAAACGTCAGTACTGAGAAATGTCCTTTCACTTTTCAGTTGCAAACTATTTTAATAAAAGGTTCTATCGTGTTTATGTGTCTGTGTGCAAGTGTCTACTGTGGAAGAAGGGAAGCATAATAAAATTAATTAGGTGGAAAAGCCATTTTTATCCTATTTTGTTTGTCATATTTGTTTGCTATATGTAATAAAAAGCAGCACCACTCAGAATTGGATAATTCTGATATGGGCAGTATAAACCATTTTTATTTTATTGTAAACCATCATAATATGCAACCGTCATCCCAGACCATAAAAACCGGGCCTAGCTTTTATTTACATCACTGACCTGCTTTTATTTTTAAAAAAAAGCTCAGAAGGACCACTCACTGTGGTCCCTTGACAGATATAGACATCTCTGTTGATTCGTGCATTATATAGCTAACAAAATTTTTATATTTTACATTTAAAACCTTGCTTTACTGTTACTTTTGATAATTTAAATGCTTCCTTGCTTAATAAAAGTATTAATTTCATTAAAAAAATCTTACTGAACCCAGACCTTTGAACAGTAGTGTATATTGATTGATAGTTATATTATTATTTTTCAAATAAATTACTGTTGATTACCATAGTCATTTTAGCTGTGACATTGAAATTGATATCAAGAATTGTGAAATGTCACTTATAATACCAATACCAGAAAAATTTCACAAAGTCAATTTCAATGTCACATATATATATATATATATATATATATATATTAGGGCTGTCAATTTAACGCGTTAAGATAAACAAAGCAAATAGTTTACAAATTAGTCCAGATGTGCAGCTGTCAGAATAAAGACTCTAATTCCAAGATTATCAAATAGTTTGTGTTTAACAGAGAACACTTTATTCTGGATGGAGGTTGGACTTTTTGCTAATTATCAGCCATGATATTTACAAATAAATGTATATGGATTGTTTTTGAAGTGAAGAGTATCATTTCTAAGCTGATTTATTAAAACCATTTTGTTTGAGCTTCTGTTTCTGTATTCTTCAGCAATTGGACTGCAATCCATCAAGTCTTTATAAAGATACAATTTCTTATGCTACTACTTATAATACCAATACCAGAAAAATTTCACAAAGTCAATTTCAATGTCACAGCTAAAATTAATATGCTAATGAAACAATTGTAATTGTGACAATCCTACAACAGCACTCTCGACGAGGATCCCTGGACAAATCGACTCTTAACAGTTCAGCTGTGAAGAAAGCTGCATGCAAATACTCAAATCCTCATTTGAAATGTGTTTGTGTATCTGCAGGCATAAAGGACAGCCACAATTTCTTATGCTACTTATTGTGTTATATTTTAGACACAATATTGTCTGTTTTTGCTCAGTTTTATCAACGCAAATAGTACCTATTAAAGCCACAGCAGAACTGCTGTGCGTCTCCAAGCAGCACACAATTTATGAATGAATCTGCCTTTTGAACGAATCGGGTGAACCAATGGCCCATTCATAAAGAGAACAATTTACTTCATTCCTGAATGAATCAGCCTTATGAACGAATTAATTAATTCATTCATTCATTAATTCATTCACTCATTCATTAATGACTCAATGACTTATTCATTAAGTAATTTACTGCCACCTACTGGCAGTTTTAGTTTCTTATTCAGAGTTTCATTTCATTTAAAAATTATTTACGGTGACGCATTGCTGCCACACACATATATTTTTTTCCACTCAATTATGTCGTAATAACGAGATGTTATGTCGTTTTAACTACATCTTTTCTCGTTAAAACAACATCTTTTCTTGCATTAACGAGATGTTTTCTCGTTAAAACTACATCTTTTCTTGTTAAAACAACATATTTTTTTCTCGTAATAACGACATATTATGTCATAAAAACGATATGTTTTCCCGTTATTATAGATATGGTAGGCTGTATGTGAGCGAGCTAAGCGACTGTCCGCGCTGCTGTCGCCACAGTCTGACATAAACGAGGATCTGCACGCTGCTGAAATTATTGAAATACACTGTTTTAAAT
>NW_015664178.1:277404-278744 GCF_001515625.1 Sinocyclocheilus rhinocerous | reverse complement strand
TTTTTCCCCCCCTTTTTTCAAAGGATACTAGCACATGACACATGTTTAGGTAGTGCATGTATGTATGTACTTCAGTTGTTAGTTCTGTAGCCCCTATCCCCTTGCATGATGCATGAAACTCCCCACAACTTGGTTTGAGGTGGAGTAGAACACAGTGTGGGTATTTGTGAGAAAATGTGGGTGCTTCAAGAATAGATTGGTTGGCGATGTGTTTTCCATAAAGTCATGCTCGTTTCTCAGGTTTTCAGTAAAATACAGAGACAAACTTACCTTCTCTCCCTCACTGTCCATGTCCAGGGATCGTGGGCGGAGCTTGATGGGCTGGTCTTTGAAGATGTCCCCGAAGCCGAACCCCCGAACCTTTTTGGGCTGAATCTCAGAGCTGGAGGACACACTGCCAGTGTCAGACCGTAAACTACTGGAGTCGCCGCCATCACTCTCTGAGCCGGGGCTGTCCTTTATGCCTGCAGATACACAAACACATTTCAAATGAGGATTTGAGTATTTGCATGCAGCTTTCTTCACAGCTGAACTGTTAAGAGTCGATCTGTCCAGGGATCCTCGTCGAGAGTGCTGTTGTAGGATTGTCACAATTACAATTGTTTCATTAGCATATTAATTTTAGCTGTGACATTGAAATTGACTTTGTGAAATTTTTCTGGTATTGGTATTATAAGTGACATTTCACAATTCTTGATATCAATTTCAATGTCACAGCTAAAATTAATATGCTAATGAAACAATTGTAATTGTGACAATCCTACAACAGCACTCTCGACGAGGATCCCTGGACAGATCGACTCTTAACAGTTCAGCTGTGAAGAAAGCTGCATGCAAATACTCAAATCCTCATTTGAAATGTGTTTGTGTATCTGCAGGCATAAAGGACAGCCCCGGCTCAGAGAGTGATGGCGGCGACTCCAGTAGTTTACGGTCTGACACTGGCAGTGTGTCCTCCAGCTCTGAGATTCAGCCCAAAAAGGTTCGGGGGTTCGGCTTCGGGGACATCTTCAAAGACCAGCCCATCAAGCTCCGCCCACGATCCCTGGACATGGACAGTGAGGGAGAGAAGGTAAGTTTGTCTCTGTATTTTACTGAAAACCTGAGAAACGAGCATGACTTTATGGAAAACACATCGCCAACCAATCTATTCTTGAAGCACCCACATTTTCTCACAAATACCCACACTGTGTTCTACTCCACCTCAAACCAAGTTGTGGGGAGTTTCATGCATCATGCAAGGGGATAGGGGCTACAGAACTAACAACTGAAGTACATACATACATGCACTACCTAAACATGTGTCATGTGCTAGTATCCTTTGAAAAAAGGGGGGGAAA
>NW_015664178.1:263761-275433 GCF_001515625.1 Sinocyclocheilus rhinocerous | reverse complement strand
TCGATAAACTCCTAATTTGCTGCTTATTAATAGTTAGTAGGTAGTTGTTAAGTTTAGGAATGGGGTAGGGTTAAGGGATGTAAAATATGGTCATGCAGAATAATGCATTAATATGTGCTTCATAAGTACTAATAAACAGCCAATATACACTGTAAAAAAATTACCGTGAATTTAACGGTAAAAGACTGTAAAACTGCTACAGTAAAATCCTGTTAAATGGTTAACGGTAAATTCCCCTACTATATACGGTGAAAAACTGTATTTGACATTACATGTATTGGACATTCATTTTACGGTAATATATCGTTTTTGGAAGTGAAAAAGACCGTATAATTTTCATTGAATAACCGTAAATTGACATTCCCATAATTCCCTGCATTACATTTCAAATTTGATGTTTTTTTGTTGAAATAACTGTTTCTTCTTAGTTTTTTTTATCAGTTTTGTATATTAGGGTTGTGTGTTAGACCTAATGTTGTTAAATGAATGTTTATTGCATTATTTCAGTTTCATGTGTGTTACCATGATGGTGTTTAATGTTTGTGTGAATGACACTGTGCACCTTCTATATATGTTATTATTTAAAAGCTGCTTGTGATGGGCTTTGGTTCATCATGTGACTTTCTCATCACCACCTGCATTTGGTGGTTATCAGTGTATTACAGAGGTACAAAACAGATTTCAGTACTTCAATGAGGTTGGTGTATTAACATCATATCAGTTAATGAAATTACGGTATTTAACTGTAAATTTATGTTAACCTAAAACGTTGCTACCGTATTTTTTACGGTAAAATTCCGGCAACCACAGCTGCCGGTTTTTTACCGTAAATTTTACGGATTTTTTTTTTTACAGTGTACAGTAGGCTACGTCTTGTTGGATTTAAGCTATACAAATTAAATAAACACAAATGTAGTTTTCGATTGTTTTATTCAAGTAGACCTTTAGACATAACAAGGTGCGCCAGAAAGCGCACCCTGTTGGCTAATAATAATAATAATTATTATTATTATTATTATTATTATTACGTTCTGTTTGAAAACGGGCTAACGAAAATTAAGCTAGATTTTTCGTAGGTCTATTTTTGTTCGTGGGTGAAGTAAAGACAGGCTGAGAGAAAAGTGGCGTTTTTAGGGCCGCCCATGCACAAATAGCAAGCTAATTTTTTAACCCACGAACAAAAAAATACTAAAAATCTAGCTTAATTTTCGTTTGCCCGTTTGCCAAACAGACCGAAATAATAATAATAGTAATAATAATAATAATTATTATTATTATCCTATTAGAACATCTCTTTATTTCTTTTTTTTCGTATTTGGATTTGCTGTTAAATCAAACTTCAGTCATTCAAATAAAGAAATATTATTGGAGATTAATCCTAATAAACATGCCGCTACAATTAAAACCATTACATTAAAAAATACATTTAAAACGGTGTATTTCAATAATTTCAGCAGCGTGCAGATCCTTTATGTTAGACTTTGGCGACAGCAGCGCGGACAGTCGCTTAGCTCGCTCACATACAGCCTACCATATATCTATAATAACGGGAAAACATATAGTTTTTATGACATAATATGTCATTATTACGAGAAAAAATATGTCGTTTTAACGAGAAAAGATGTCGTTTTAACGAGATAATTATATCGTTTTTACGACATAACATCTCGTTTTTACGAGAAAATATGTCGTTTTAACGAGAAAACATCTCGTTATTACGAGAAAAGATGTCGTTTTAACGACATATCATCTCGTTATTACGACATAATTGAGTGGGGGAAAAAATAAGTGTGTGGCAGCAATGCGTCACCGTAAATAAAAAATCTGAAAATAAAAATATAATATGGAATAAAATATCCATATTAATAAAAAACTAATAAAAGGGATAGTTCATCCAAAAATTTATAATGAAAAAAGAAAATGAAAAAAGAACAATTTCTTTCTAAAGCTATACTTTTTGTATCTATTTCATGCTTTTCTCATGTAACACAATAATAGCTTTAAATGATCTTCTGTGGGTAATTTCTCTCTAACCATCAGTGGACTGGCACAAATGAAATGACCACTGACTGTTTTAAATCTGTTTTAAACTGTATATAAGTACCTTAAAAGGGTTTGTTTTGGTATCAAAATGTAATTTAATGGGTAAAAATTGTCAGTGCACTAAAATAAGGCCTGGCCCAAAGAACAGTGCAAACAATACCATAAGAAAAAAAAGAGAACCCATTTAATGGCATCAAAATGATAGATGTCTGCTTTATGTATCTTGTAACTTTTGTCCTTGCGGAGAACAGTTTCTGATATCTTCAAACAAGGGCAAAATAAATGGCCAGTCGCTACAAACACCCAAAGAAAAAAAATTAACAACTGACATTTTGTTGTTAAAACAAAAACAAAAATAGACATTTGTTAAGATATTCAAATAGTTCAGGTGATGTCATTTTTAGTTCATCCTGGTACTCAAAAAATGAGTACCATAAAATGGTACAGGTGCAGTAGTTCTTAGTTCATCCTGTCCATTCCAGTCTGATGCTGCATCCAGTGTTGATGCTGTTGTAAATGTTGGTGCAGGGTTCATGGGATGTGCTTTCTTTTTAATTGCCTTCCTCTTGTCCACAAATTCCATGGCTCTTTTCACCCAATGCATTAGTGGATTGGCGCAAATGAAACGACCTCTGACTGTTTTAAATCTGTAAATACATAAAAGTAACAATTTAGCATGATAATACAACAAAATATACAAAAGTACAAAGGCCTGGCCAAAATAGTTGAGATCTATCAGAGCATACACGCCTCCATAAGAAAAAAAAGACTCACAAAATGGCATCAATATGACAGACGGCTGCTTTTTGTATCATGTAACTTTCAATCATTTCCTTGCGGAGAACTCGATTTGATGTCTTGAGACAAAGGCAATTTGACACGCCACTTACTACAAACATCCAAAGGAAACAAAAGCATTTTTTTTATATATATATATATATATATTTATTAATTTTCAAACATTACAAACATAACATGCGGTTTGTAGTAGTAGGAAACTCAACAAAGGGACACTACCGCTTAACTACACAGCCTCCCTTCAAGCCGCCATCTTGAAAACCTCGAAACAAAAGCATTTTAACACAGGCATTCATTTTGACAACAATTTAATTCAAAATAACATCATATATTGGAATTAGAGTTAATATGGAGTTTTTATTTATTTATTTATTTTTAATTATTATTATTGTTGTTTTTTTGTTGTTTTTTTACAAATATAAAAAGTTTCTTACTTTGGCAGGTGACTTGAGCGAGCAGCATTGTAGCCAGGCACAGCAGAAGAGTTATCGACACACAGCTCATCTTGTCTTGTGAGTCTGATGCGTATTACCTCGGCTCACCACAACTTACATACTTTTATAAACACTCACAAGCAGGAAAATGAACATCAGAACTTCCTCCCACAGAGATGTCACCTTACTCACAAAACCTTTCTGCAAGTTAAATAAAGAAACATTATAGAGACCTGCCAATAAACAACAAATTAACAGTTCTGCACCTTGCATCATGCGAATGCCAGGGGGTTTAGACACTCAGTAGCAGCTTTTGCTATGTTGTTTCATCTGTTTCAGTTGAAATAGGCATTGCAACAGAAGGGGCCTTCACTTGAAAAGAGCCCCTACCCCACAGTCATGCCACACACACCCCAGGGTCAGAAATTAACGGGAGCCATGGGGAGACAATGGCACCAAAATGATTGAAAACGTATGAAAAATTCAAGATATGGGGTAAAAATGACCCTGTATTAGTCGATTGATTTTGTACAACAGTTGAATAAACAAGATGTTAATATTAGGTGACGTTCAGACTCAAATTTAATGTCTATTTGGTTGCTCTATTTTGCAAACAAAAATGGTTAATTGGCATGCTAAAAAAGAGGCTTTGTCAAAGCACTGTAACATTACACTATACACAGCAAGTGAACAGTCAGTTCTTGAATTTCATGTCTTAGAAGCAGGAAAAATGGACAATCAAAAAGATATGTAGCAGCTTTTGCTATGTTGTTTCATCTGTTTCAGTTGAAATAGGCATTGCAACAGAAGGGGCCTTCACTTGAAAAGAGCCCCTACCCCACAGTCATGCCACACACACCCCAGGGTCAGAAATTAACAGGAGCCATGGAGAGACAATGGCACCAAAATGATTGAAAACGTATGAAAAATTCAAGATATGGGGTAAAAATGACCCTGTATTAGTCGATTGATTTTGTACAACAGTTCAATAAACAAGATGTTAATATTAGGTGACGTTCAGACTCAAATTTAATGTCTATTTGGTTGCTCTATTTTGCAAACAAAAAATGGTTAATTGGCATGCTAAAAAAGAGGCTTTGTCAAAGCACTGTAACATTACACTATACACAGCAAGTGAACAGTCAGTTCTTGAATTTCATGTCTTAGAAGCAGGAAAAATGGACAATCAAAAAGATATGAGTGACTTTGACAAGAGCCAAATAGTGAAGGCCAGATGACTGGCCAAAAATCTCCAAAATGGCAAGTGTTGTGGGTTGTGTTCCCAGTATGCAGTGATTAGTACCTACCAAAAATGATTCATGGAAAGACAACAAGTGAACCAATGTAAGGGTCATGGGCAGCCAAGGCTCAATGATGCATGGTCTGATCACATAGAAGAGCTACTGTAGCTCATATTGCTAAAAAAAAATAATGTTGGCCATGTTAGAAAAGTGTCAGAACACACAGTGCATCGCAGTTTGCTGCGTTTAGAGTGCCCCTGATGACCCCGGTCCACCGCCTAAAGCAACTACAATGGGTATGTGAGCATCAGAACTTCACAATGGAGCAATGGAAGAAGACTGTCTGGTCTGACAAAACACGTTTTCTTTTAGATCAGCTGGATTGGAAGAGATTGTAGCAGGATTCACAGTAGAACTGCAACTGACTGGCATTCATGTACAGCAGATGTTACTTTGACACTTACCACGGTAGTTGCAGACCACGTACACCCCTTCATGGCAATGATGTTTCCTCATGGCAGTGGCCTCATTCAGCAGAATAATGCACCAGCCACACTGCAGAAATTGTACAGGTATGGTTTGAGGAACTTGATAAAAAGTTCAAGGTGCTGCCATGGACTTCAAATTCCCCGGATCTCAATCTGACCAAGCATCTATGGGATGTGCTGGACCAACACATCTGATCTATAAAGGCCTCACTCACAACTTGCAGGACTTAATCTGCTGTTAATGTCTTGGTGCCATATACAACAGGACAGGTCTTGTGGAGTCCATGCCAGGTAATAAGCAGGTAAAATTAAACTAATTATATAAATAAAATTATATTAATAATATTTTCAAACCAAATCAACCCATATCCACATATTTACTTATTTGGTGATCAGTCACATTACAACTGAGTCTTCAAACCGTTCACTTAAACAATGAAGATATTTGCTTAAAAAAGAGATTTTTCAGATACAGCCTGTCTGAATGGTTAGTACGGAACCCCAGACATGACATGCGGGGAAAAAAATATTTATATTGTGGCCAAGAATTAACATTTCGTTCCCAAGACTTACTAATTCATCACCTTGTTTTAAATAAATCGTGCTCACAATTTACTTGAAACGAATTGTTCATTTGTGGCCACCATATAAATATTTTTTCCCCGCATATCATGTCTGGGACTCCATAGGTTAGTTAGTTAGTTAGTTAGTTAGTTAGTATTACATTTACATAATGCTTTTATTGACACTCAAAGCACTTTACATTTACATTTGGAGAGAGGAAATTTTCTCAACCACCAACACTGTGCACCATCCGCATGGATGACGTGACAGCAGCCATAGTGCACCAGAACGCCCACCGCACACCAGCTTACATTTACACTTGTTCATTTAGCAGATGCTACTATCCAAAGCAACTTACAATTGAGGAAAACAACAAGCGATTCATCATAAGAGTCAAATAATCACAGGAAGTGCTTGTAATACAAGGTTCAGACATCATTTAGAATAGCATAAGCTAGAACAGGGAGAGATTAAGAAGAAGTGAAAGCATAGTTTTTGTTTGTTTATTTGTTTGTTTTTTTCAATAAGGAAGCAGTTAAATGTTGACAGAAGAGATTCGTTTTCAGCTGATCATTCCACCAGCAAGGAACAGTGAATGAAAATGTTCTGGAAAGTGATTTGATGCCTCTCTGTGATGGTACCATGAGGTGTCGCTCACTTACAGATTTCAGGTTTCTGGAGGGGATGTAAACTCATAAGAGCGAGTGGAAGTATGAGGGTGCTGAACCCATGGCTGTTCTATATGCAAGCATCATTGTCCTGAATTTGATGCGAGCCTCAACTGGACACTAGTGAACAGAAATAAAGAGAGGTGTGACGTGGGCCATTTTGGGTTTGTTGAAGACCAGTCGTGCTGCTGCATTCTGTGACGTGACGTGACGTGACATGTGGCCAAGTATGGTGACCCATACTCGGAATTAGTGCTCTGCATTTATCCCATCCAAAGTGCACACACACAGCAGTGAACACACACACCGTGAACACACACCCAGGAGCAGTGGGCAGCCATTTTTTGCTGCGGCGCCCGGGGAGCAGTTGGGGGTTCGGTGCCTTGCTCAAGGGCACCTCAGTCGTGGTATTGAAGGTGGGAGAGAGCGCTGTACATTCACTCCCCCCACCTACAATCCCTGCCGGTACGAGACTCGAACCCGCAACCTTTGGGTTACGAGTCCGACTCTCTAACCATTAGGCCACGACTTCCCCCAAGGTTCTGAGGTTTTGGTGTCAGTATACGCTCCTTCCAGAACCTTGAGATCAGAAAAACAACACCTTCTCTGTGTTATTAAGACCAAATACAAATATATGGGTTATAGAGCTTTTTACAGAGCCGGTCCAAAATTGTGGAATTACCTCCCCCTCGCTATTAGATCTACTAAATCACTACCCGTGTTTAAAGCCATGCTGAAATCACATCTTTTAACCGAGAGATTTTATGAGCAGGTCTTGACTCCTACTTGGTGTATACTATGTGAAAGAAAGAAAGAAAGAAAGAAAGAAAAGTTTTACTGCAGATGATGAAGGTCAGCTGTTCATCAAAGATTATGCCAAATTTTCTGACTGAGCTTGATGGGGTAATTGTTGATGAACCAAGCTGGATGATGAAATTGTGATGTATTACTGGTGGAGGGGAGAAAGAGTGATGATGCCAATCTGTAGATACAGTATGGGGATGATTAGGAGGCCATGATGATTGACAGAGGCCAGTGGGCAAATTTGGCCAGGATGCCGGTGTTACACTCTGTTCAAAGAACATTTTTCATGACCACAGACAGTCAGGACATCAGTTTAAGGTCTCATCTGAAGGATGGTGCTTCTTAACAGTAGAGTGTCCCCAAGACTATACTGGGGTGCTAGGAGCCACACAGACCACCGGGTGAACACCCCCTGCTGGCCTCACTAGCACCTCTTCCAGCAGCAACCTAGTTTTCCCCAGGAGGTTTCCCATCCAGGTACTAACCAGGTTCAACCCTGCTATACTTCAATGGGAAACCAGGTGAGAGCTGCAGAGTGATAGCTGCTTGTAATGGCATCATTATGATGTTGCATTGGCTGCTATGATATGCAACCATCATCCCAGACCACAAAAACCTGACCTAGCTTTCATTTACCTCACTGACTTTTGCTCTTGTTTTAAATTAGAAATTCAGACAAGGCCCACTCATTTTATCTGACATACGAACATCTCTGTTAAACCATGGGATAAACTGCTAGCCATAATGTAAATGCAGTAGTCAGTAGGCTAAACATCTAAATGCAACTAAGCTCTACTGATTTTTACATATAGTACACCAGAAACATGAGCTTGACTTTATGGAAAACACATTGCCCACCAACCTATTCTTTAAGCACTTACATTTTCTCACAAAACCCACCCTGTGATCTACTCCACCTCCTCTCAAACCAACATGTGTGCATGGAATTTAATGCATCATGCAAGGGTACGGGGGTTTCAGCGTGCACAACTGCAGTTCTTCACATGCATTGTCTAACCGTTTTTCATATGCAAATACAATATTGGAAAAAAATTATTTAAATGTAAGATACTATACATGAGCCAGACTGCTATAGTTTGAGTGACATATTTGTACAGTGAAAGGGGAAATCCCACAGAACAATGTGGATTAGAGTGTCTAAACCAACACAAGGGTTAACAGTGTGTGTGTGTGTGTGTGTGTGTGTGTGTGTGTGAACACTTCACTATGTTCTACCCACTGACACACTCGCAATTACGTATTCACTCACAAAGGTCAAAATTACTTCAGAATGAACATTTTAACATATCACATTTCATTTATTCATTTTGTTTTTTTTATTGTACAGGTGAGTAAATACACTAGTGAAACAAATTTTAGAACTAATCACACAGCCACTACATTTTTAATAGTTATTAACCACATTAAGAAAAAAAACAAAAAAACACTCAATTTATAGCTTATTATTATAGTCGACTAAAACTAAAACCATAAAATAATTTTTGTTTATCAGCTAGTTGTCAAGGCAACATTTCTCATTTTTATTTAGTTTATCTTGATATACTAAAATAACTAAAACTGAAATAAAAATGTATGAAAACAATTTAAACATTTAAAATAATAATCATAATAAATTTTAAAAATCACACAACAAAATTACTCAAATTTTAACAAAAAATAAAATGAAAAAACAATACAAAAATAAAACGAATTTAAAATATGAATAAAAATTATAATACTATCGTAATGATACTTAAAAAGTCCTGTTGAGCTGAATAAAAAAAAATCATGCATAGCACTGCAATATATTTTCTGCAGTCATTTTTAATTAACCAGGTGTAAATAAAATAAAATCCAACACAAAAATTACAGACATATGTTAACAAATTTGCAATGTTCAGGTAAAGTAGTCATAGTTCATCCTGTTCTATGTGATGTGTTGTTCAATGTCGATGTTGACGCAGAGTTTATGGGACGCGCTGTCGTTTCAACTGCCTTCTTCTTGTTGTCCACAAATTCCACGGCTCTTTTCACCCAAGGCTTTAGTGGATTGGCGCAAATGAAATGACCACTGACTGTTTTAAATCTGTAAATACATAAAAGTAACAATTTAGCATGACAATACAACAAAATATACAAATGCGCAGAAAGTATTTTGGTATCAAAATGTTATGGGTAAAATTGTCAATGTACTAAAATAAAGCCTAGACAAAATAAGTAGTATTCTGTATTCTACATATTTGCAAAGATCTATCATGAAATATATTGTTGAATAGTTGAGATCCATCACAGCAAAGAAAAAAGGACTCACAAAATGGCATCAATATGGCAGACGCCTGCTTTTTGTATCATGTAACTTTCAATCTCTTCCTTGCGGAGAACTCGATTTGATGTCTTGAGACAAAGGCAATTTGACACGCCACTTACTATAAACATCCAAAGGAAACAAAAGCATTTTAACACAGAAATTCATTCAGACGACACAATATAATAATAATAATAATAATAATAATAATAATAATAAAAAAATTGTTTTTTTACGATTACATAAAGTTTCTTACTTTGGCAGGTGACTTGAGCGAGCAGCATTGTAGCCAGGCACAGCAGAAGGGTTACAGAAACACACTTCATCTTCTCTTGTGAGTCTGATGCGTATTATGTCAGCTCACCACAACTTGCACTTTTATGAACACTCACAGAGGGGAAAATGAGCATCAACTTCCTTCCACAGAGTTGTCACCTGTCCGCTCGGAACAAAAGGCCCCCTCATCACCTCACGGGCGACCACCATGTACATAGAGGAACATTCACAGCTCTCTAAAATTCAGTGGTCTACATGACCATGAGAGCATGGTCACTGCTAATGTAGGTGTGTCGTAGAGTGGAAAGTACCAAGATGTTCACATAATCAAGAATAAAATGAACAATGAATGAACTTTGCAAATGATATATTGACTAACTATTACATCAGCGACTACAGCATTTAATTCATGTAAAGTTTGAGTTTCACTGAATGGTTATGCTTCTGGTAATATATAATTAACAAACTGTTAAATTAAAAGTTATATATAATATATACATTTATATATTAAAATATTAACATATAACATATGTATATACAGTATATGATATATTTATTATAAACTATTATTACACGGTTCTGTGGAATACTTGATTCTGACTGGTCAGTCGCGACATTCCGAGGTATGTTATCCCTCGATAATTATTTTTGTGGTGAAATGTTGTGTAATAAGTGGTTTGACTGCACCGTTTCCCTTAACACTTAAACTCCAAAATCGCGTTAAAAATGTTTATGCTTCGTTTACATAGCCTTCCTTATATGGTATCAGCCCATATAAGGGTTCATTTGAAAGCTTGGAGTGTCTTATTTACAAGGAATACCATAAATCTTGGTTTTAGGATTCATAAAGCAGTAAAATTAAGCTTAGAAATGTATTCGTCCCACACACGAATTTCCGCCTAACCATTGCGAATAATTTTTACGAAGAATGTGTATTTTATATATTTTTCACAAAAAAGTCAAGTCATATATCACAAGAAAGCTCTCATTCTCAGGAATTTGACTATGTAGATTATTTCATTGTGTGACAATCACAGATCGAATGATCTTCAATAGAATCTCGATGTAAAATTTTGTCACCTCTGAGCGAATTTACATTTATACTCGTAGCACTGCTTCAGTCAGCCGCAAACAGCCACAAATATCTATATACTCTATATTATCTTTTAGATTAGGATCTCTTCTTTCAAACAAGACCATTTTCACGTTTCTGCGTGCTTCCATCGGTGAGATATACAGCGTGTTGTCCAGGTTCAGAAATAGACGCTCGTCTGCAAACAGGCTCTCTTCATATCCAAAGCGCGCACAGCCAGCGCGTCTGATGTTTTAGAGATCTGTGGCCAGGCAAGTCTGATCTTTTACAACTCTGATGAGTCTGTCGATTGCAATTGGTCAGGTTTTATGACACACACACACACACACACACACAGCAGGCCAGTCAGAGTTGTGAAATTTGACACCTCTGCCTCAACAGCGGGGGAGGGTGGTCGAGGGGGCAGACACGTATCCGGGATAGTGCTCCTTGCAACTTGTGTTGTTGTTTGGGACTTGTAGTTTCGGACTGGTTTGAAAGCAAAACGGCCACGCAGAAAAGCAAATGCGGCTCGGAGAATATCAATCTATGATAATCATATTTGTTATTTGAAAGATTATTTTTTCTGGTACATTTTGGCATCTAATGACATCAAACAAAGTAAACTGCAAAGAGCTGGACCTAATAGAACCTGAATTACATACTTTCAAAAAAAAAAATTTTTTTTACAAGACCCCTCCGCTTCGCGGAGATAACAGATAATTCTGAGATAACAACCGGCTGGATGTACATTATCCCTTACATATTTTATATAATTTCTCTAGCAAAAAAAATTAACATTGTAAACACTGTGACAACCCTCTACATTGCGAGTAAATCACTCGCATATGCGACTAAATCTTCACTCTGGGCGACTAAATGATGTCTAATATTAGCCAATTGCAAATAAATTCTCAGATTTTACTCGCCAGTGTGTGAGTTGGAGGCTAAGTATAAGTTTAGCTCAGATATATTTTCA
>NW_015664178.1:234913-263537 GCF_001515625.1 Sinocyclocheilus rhinocerous | reverse complement strand
TTTTCAGTTCATCTGAATGGATGTGCAACGCACCTGTATTTAACGTACCGTAAACTCTAGTGTGAAGGCGCAGGACTCGCCGTCGCTTTGTCTCACACACACGCATCGAGAGAGGGAGAGAGGAAGTTCTATCATTAAATAATATTGATTATCATATTATAATGCTTGACTGACTGATGTTAAGAGTGTACTTTCAGATATTTATAAAACTGTGCCATGTTACAAACAAACATATATATATATATTTATCAGTCTGGCGAGTAAACTAAAAAATTTATTAGCCAATGGCGATTCAATTGCCAAGGTGTTCGTAGAGGTCTGCTGCGAAATTGCTCTTCATGCGTTTTTTCTGACTTGGTAATATTGAGAGTTCGTGTTGGTTTCCTGCAGTCTGCAGGTGTGGTTAGTGTTTAGAAGGGGTTGCTGTGACAAGGTCTCTGTGGTCATTCACCGAACTCGGGGGGAAATACGCATTTAGCAAATGTACAGCCTTTTTCCAAGTACAGAGGAAACAATTTCTAATAATCAAACCGGTTCATTTTTTTATCATAGGTGAGTGTTTCATCTGGAAATAATCAATGTGATGATGTTCCTCATAAAAAATGTATATTGAACAAAATAATCTTTTCCAGTGACCAAATAATGGAAATTGGAGTGTTTGGTTTTGAAGGCCATAAACGTATTTGCTATTGGGTAACGCTTTATTTTACAGTGTCCTTGTTACACGTTACATATGCTTAATAATAACGGGAAAATTATGCATAATTTCAAGAAACTAACCCTAACCTTACTCCTAACCCTAAAGTAAGTACATGTTAATTATTATTACTCAGTACTTAAATTACACTGTAACAAGAATACCTTTAAAATAAAGTGTAACCAAATATTGTTTAATATTTAGACTCATTTGCAGAAAGCAAAGCTGGTGAGAATAATAAGCGGGCATCTTTTGACGTGCATCTACAGATGTGTCTGACAGACTAGGGAAAGTCATTGTGGTGCAACATCATGTGACCTTAGCGTGTTCTATGTAAAGATACTATGAGGCTTGGCAGGGGCTGCAAGTGGCCCACAAAACTTTTCCTTCCTCACTAAACCTTCATTTGACTCCAAGACACACTCATCTCTAGAGACACGGCAATAAACAAATAAACACAGATGCACAGATTGCGCTATCGCTGAATGCAAGCGTATGTCATGTGATTTCCGGGGGGCTAGATTGATTGATTGACTGACTGATAGATAAACCTTTTCACACACCTGACAGGAAATTTCTTTGCAGCAACACCAAGCATGGACCAGACAATATGCACTCTGACAAGCAATATAAAAGCTACAGTATGCAAAACAGCAAACTACAGATTGTGGGGTAACATTTGAGGGCACATGAAGCCATGAAAATGATTGGATTCTACAATGGAGGATGTTTCATTGTATATAACTGGCAACAGCCAGATATGATACTTTTTAAAACCCAATCTTGATGCCTAAGCTATAAATGTCATGTGACTAATCACTATGGAGACCCAGGAAAATGACGTCATGACCACAGTGACACCACAAAAGCGCATATACTGTAATATAATGTCATTCTTGCCGTTTATGTTGCTTGAAAATTGTATTATTTCATCAGGATACATTTCTACTTTCTAATGGCCATCAGTGGAGAAACATGCTTTTTACCTGTATAATGGTGTAGTTACGACATCTACCAGCAGGGGCTTGTTGATGGAACAGGAACTGTTTGGTCTGGGCCATAATTCACACCTGAATAATGAAACTATTAAAGAAATGTTAATAGTCATTGAATTGAAAATGCCCATATTAGAGTTAAAATATAATTATTTAGACCTGTTTATTGCACCTGACTAGTTAGAAACAATCTCCAGGCCTCTTATTCTCAAATCAGACAGGCAGGTTAACATCAAAGAACATCCTGGCTGTTTTGTCTGTTTTTTAAAGATGTTCTGTGAAGCATGATGAACATGAGTCTTCACACCTATATGTACCAGTATGCAGACAGCAACAGGTACAGGTGGTGTGTTAGTGGTCTGAGCTGTTGCTTTTCAAAGGGTTGAATAATGTGCAATATGAAGAAGAATATGAAGTGTGAAAATGAAACAAAACCAATATTTACCTAAGAACTCATCAAAAAAAAAAAAAGTGAGGAAATGCATGAGAAAATATGTTTTCAACATTCAAACTGACATGAGCACTCAGCAGATGGCAGCATGTAACAAAAAAAGAAAAATGAACGAAATAAAGAACGAAGTCCGTCACTAGGGGGCACTACTTGCATCATACATGTTTATCTAATTACACAAATTATAAGTCATGGATTTTAAAATGTACTTCAGACAACAAATTAGGTGTGAAATACTGTATGTTCTTGTCTCAATTAAAATACAGTCTTCATGGTGAATAAATGTTCACATAAACAGCATCAGTATTACTTTAGTTATTTTAAAATGTTCTGACTTGACTTAGTTTAGCTTAACAGAGATAGTTTCATATTTATTGAAAGAAAGAATTGTGTAAACGTAGCTATGTTTCGTATTATTCCGGGTAACACCCTTGCAGAAATTTGCCATGGTAACCATAGGTACCAAAGTGATATTGCTGTGTATTACTTACCAGTTTCACAAAATAAATAAAATAAAATAAATGAAAAAGATTCTGAAAGTGTATAGTGTTGAAAAACATTTACAATTCACTGTACTGTGGTAACTTATTTTGGTGGAAACTGTTACCATGGTAAATGTTTGTAAATCAAACCATGACTCAGTTAAACTCCATTTTACTCCCACAAAACAAGTGATGGTGTATATTGATTAGTCATTGGTCTGGTGTTTGTTCTCACACAGTTGTCACAAGGGCACTATCTCAGTCATTATAATGTTTTGACTCAAATGTCCAGTTACACAAATGTGTGTTTCTCTATCAGTGGTTTTTATATCAAAGTTTAGGAGAAATGTTTTTATCTTCCACAAAGAGAACCATGTATCTAACAGTACATGAAGACTCAGTAATCAATACCGTATTTGCTGTCAAACCGTATAAGCAAACATTAAGACTCTCCAAAAAAAAAATACATATCCATATTGACTTAAGACTATGGTAGAATAGAGTATTTCTCAAGAGACATACTGTATGTGATGCAGTCTGCAAGTTCACACTTTTCATGTTTGAATATTTCCTTTTTCCTGTTATCAGCGCTCATCTGTGGTTTGGCTAAGTGCTAACCACTAATAAAAAAAACAAACATTTTTGCTAAGTTGGCACAGCACAGAAAGGCTAAGGCTACAAGCCAGAGATGTTAAGTTAAACACATGCATAGTGCCTTAATGAAAGCAAAGAACCTCTATTATACCATGTTTACTATGTTATACTATTAATAATATGCCATAATAATAAGTAGTTTAACAGAAGTTTGATTCTGACTAGTAAATTCACTGACACAGCTTCAGACTTTGTTTCCATTGTGCAAAACCACATTTAGAAATATATGAGTTTAAATGTTGTGTGGGCCACCATGATAGTGCACATACCATACACATGTAGTGTTATTAATATCTGGCTCAGTGACGTGAGATGATTTCATCTTGACTTGAGCAACATGCCGAGCTGTGGTTTCTTGTCTTGCTTTGCTATCTTTGCATGCATCACCTATACTACACTTGAGCTTTCCTTAGAAACACTATGACGCAAATCAACCCAAGGGTCACTGAGACTTTTTGTTTCATTTTTACAAATCTTTACAAACATTTAAAAACACTTTTAAAAAAATCCACGTGACAGTACCAGTCCCGCCCCCAGGACTTGTATGAGGTGAGATCCAGGCAGCAGGTTGACAAGATAACCAGTGAGCCCTTCAAAACCCTTCTTAATGCTTCATCCAGCTCCTAAAATTATCATTGTGTCAAAAAACAAAATGAATACCTACTGCCTTACAAAGGTAAATAACAATATCAGCACTGGGACTGAGAAAAACAGGATCAAATGTTTTTGGAATTTTGATTTGATATTAAAATTCTGGCAGATATGATTATTATTCATGTTATGATTTAATATTGACCAATAAATGACCAAAACGCTATACTATTTTTTTTCTAAATAAAAGAAAAAGAAAAATATATAAATGCTACAAATGAGTTTAGGCATCACTACATATAATATACAGTATGAAAAATAGATATTCACTTTGAGATTTGCTATAGATTACATGCATATTGTACATATACATTTACATTATTAGTATTTTTGGTAATACTTTAGATTAGGGAGCACTATTCACTTTTAACTAGTTGCTTATTAGCATGCATATTACTAACATATTGGCTGTTTATTAGTACTTATTAAGCACATATTAATGCCTTATTCTGCATGTCCATATTCTAGATTCCTTAACCCTTCTCTATACCTAAACATAACTACAACTACCTTATTTACTATTAATTAGTAAATTAGGATTTTATTGAGGGAAAACTCTTAGTTAATAGTGAATGTGTTCCCTAATATAAAGCGTTACCTTATTTTAAAAAATGAACTTTATACCTCTAAAGGCATATGGTGATGGGAAAAAAATTTGATGAAAGGAAAAATAATATTTTCAATGCTTTTGCACTGTCTCTTTCTCTCGCAAATTTTTTGTGTGTGCAAAAAATGTGTGATGGAAATAAAGAGGTCGGAGGAAGAACTATTTCAATGCTTTTGTGAGAGAGCACAATAATAATAATAATTTGAAAGGTTATTTAATGTTTAATAAAAGAAAATTTTATAGCCTATCAGATGATGACCAATATGGTACCGATATATCATGCATTCCATGTCAAATTCTGATTTATTTGATATTAATTTTCACTCTCCTTTTTTATGAATCTGATCATAGTTGAGGCATTTTGTACTTTCTGTGTATATATTTTAATGTCATCTATCATACATGTATATTGTGTATTGATATATCATTTACCTATACTTCTATTTCTGTATATAGTACATTATTCAATTTTTCTTTTTTTTATTATATTAGTGTTATATTACATCCCTACTGTGTTATTCCTATGTATGTCTGCACTATCATGTATGTCTGCACTATGTTTGTACTTTCTTCTACACTGGAAGCTCCTGTCGTCAAGTCAAATTCCTTGTGTGTGTAAACATACTTGGTAATAAAGCTCTTCTGATTCTGATTCTGATTCTGATGTGTACATAATATGGCATGTTTACTGTGTCACAACCCAGCTAATGCTTTGTAAGTGCAACTTTATAAACCAACAAATGTGATTCTGAATTATTATTATTATTATTATTTCATTTATTTATTTTTTATTTTTCAGAAGTTAGTTTGAGAATGAGTCTGAGACTGAGCAGACAGAACTTTTAAATTCCATGGCCATTAATCACAAGTTCCTCAATCTCCTCTGTGTTGGTAAAGCAGCACAAGAAAAAAAAAATGCATGTTGACACTGTGGCTAATCAGCCACACAAAGTCAATGGGGGGAAAAATAGCCTCTCATGTTTTGAAACTTGTTGAAGCTGTCATGTTACCAAAATGATGCAGAGGAAAGCTCTAAGGACAGACAATCCATGACTCTGCTGTCATGTGCCTGTGGGGATTTCCTGTCCTGACTGTGACTAAAGCCTCAACCTTGCTTGGACTATAACTGTCCACCACACATTAAAATAACTCCTCTTGGTTGGAATTTATTGCACATATTGCTAATTTTGTATGTGGTATATTCCCTTGCTACATATATATAAAAGAGAAGGAGGGTGTGAGAAGTGACATTCACAGACCAGCATTTATGGTCAAGACCAAATAAGGCAATTATGTATACTGAACACTGGGGTTAGTTGTCACATGGGAAGGCTTTTTCTCAGTAACTATAAGGTTTAGAGTCACAAGTCCATTACACAGGGGATTTATTGTATTTTATTTTATGATTTACATTATTAATTATTTAATTATGGTCATACTGTAAAATGTCTTGCTCATTAATGGATCCTGTGCAGTGAATGGGTGCCGTCAGAATGAGAGTTCAAACAGCTTAATTTGTTTCTTGCAAACACAGCTTTTTGCTTCACGGGATATTAACTGATGGGCTGGAGTGGTGTGGATTACTTGTGGATTATTGTGATGTTTTATCAGATGTTTGAACTCTCATTCTGATGGCATCCATTCACTGCAGAGGATCCATTGGTGAGCAAGTGATGTAATGCCAAATATCTCCAAATCTGTTCCGATGAAGAAACAAACTCATCTACATCTTGAATGGCCTGAGGGTGAATACATTTTCAGCAAATTTTCATATTCGGGTGAACTGTTCCTTTAAAGTGGTAATCCAGCACAGATATAGCACTTTCTATAACAGACTACTAGTTCTGAGTAAACAAAGTAAAAGTCATAAACCCAAAAAAAACATTATTAATTAATATTCTGGTTAGCTAAAAGAATGATTTTGTATATTACCCACCACATTTTTGCATGCAACACTTTTTTCCGTTTGAACATTTTGCACGAAGGAAACACGCTGTGGTTTGTTTTCACACAAGCTGCTAACTAAGCAGTTAAATTGCTATTGGTTTCACTTTCTTTCACTTATATCCTAGCTGCATGAATTATTTCATTTAAATGTGTTATTTGTGTTAAATCATGTAATGTACACTGAACACAATTATAAACGCAACACTTTTGTTTTTGCCCCCATTTTTCATGAGCTGAACTCAAAGATCTAAGACTTTTTCTATGTCTTTGTAAGTGCAACTTTATAAACCAACAAATGTGATTCTGAATTATTATTATTATTATTATTTCATTTATTTATTTTTTATTTTTCAGAAGTTAGTTTGAGAATGAGTCTGAGACTGAGCAGACAGAACTTTTAAATTCCATGGCCATTAATCACAAGTTCCTCAATCTCCTCTGTGTTGGTAAAGCAGCACAAGAAAAAAAAAATGCATGTTGACACTGTGGCTAATCAGCCACACAAAGTCAATGGGGGGAAAAATAGCCTCTCATGTTTTGAAACTTGTTGAAGCTGTCATGTTACCAAAATGATGCAGAGGAAAGCTCTAAGGACAGACAATCCATGACTCTGCTGTCATGTGCCTGTGGGGATTTCCTGTCCTGACTGTGACTAAAGCCTCAACCTTGCTTGGACTATAACTGTCCACCACACATTAAAATAACTCCTCTTGGTTGGAATTTATTGCACATATTGCTAATTTTGTATGTGGTATATTCCCTTGCTACATATATATAAAAGAGAAGGAGGGTGTGAGAAGTGACATTCACAGACCAGCATTTATGGTCAAGACCAAATAAGGCAATTATGTATACTGAACACTGGGGTTAGTTGTCACATGGGAAGGCTTTTTCTCAGTAACTATAAGGTTTAGAGTCACAAGTCCATTACACAGGGGATTTATTGTATTTTATTTTATGATTTACATTATTAATTATTTAATTATGGTCATACTGTAAAATGTCTTGCTCACTAATGGATCCTGTGCAGTGAATGGGTGCCGTCAGAATGAGAGTTCAAACAGCTTAATTTGTTTCTTGCAAACACAGCTTTTTGCTTCACAGGATATTAACTGATGGGCTGGAGTGGTGTGGATTACTTGTGGATTATTGTGATGTTTTATCAGATGTTTGAACTCTCATTCTGATGGCATCCATTCACTGCAGAGGATCCATTGGTGAGCAAGTGATGTAATGCCAAATATCTCCAAATCTGTTCCGATGAAGAAACAAACTCATCTACATCTTGAATGGCCTGAGGGTGAATACATTTTCAGCAAATTTTCATATTCGGGTGAACTGTTCCTTTAAAGTGGTAATCCAGCACAGATATAGCACTTTCTATAACAGACTACTAGTTCTGAGTAAACAAAGTAAAAGTCATAAACCCAAAAAAAACATTATTAATTAATATTCTGGTTAGCTAAAAGAATGATTTTGTATATTACCCACCACATTTTTGCATGCAACACTTTTTTCCGTTTGAACATTTTGCACGAAGGAAACACGCTGTGGTTTGTTTTCACACAAGCTGCTAACTAAGCAGTTAAATTGCTATTGGTTTCACTTTCTTTCACTTATATCCTAGCTGCATGAATTATTTCATTTAAATGTGTTATTTGTGTTAAATCATGCATCTTGATATGCCTCACCTGTGAGGTGGATGGATTATCTCGGCAAAGGAGAAGTGCTCACTAACACAGATTTAGACAGATTTGTGAACAATATTTGAGAGAAATAGGCCTTTTGTGTACATAGAAAAAGTCTTAGATCTTTGAGTTCAGCTCATGAAAAATGGGGGCAAAAACAAAAGTGTTGCGTTTATAATTTTGTTCAGTGTAATACAGTTGTCGAGAGTGCTGATCTGTTGTAGCACGGTTACTTAATTCTCAATGTTTTGCCCTGATTAAATCATTCTTACAAAATTAAAGAACAGTGACAGAGCATCATCATCAGACTAGCATGACAAGATGTTCCATTATTCAGTCCTGTATTTTATACTCCTTTCACGTCAAGATTGTCCAATGATTTTCTAGATTGTCCAATGACACTCCTTTAGTATGTCCAGATTGTCCAATGACAAATTTCAGAGAAACCCTACACATGACGATACCCTCAAATCATTCCTGTCATCCTCGACTTGTGTCATATCAAATAATGAGATCATTTAGCTAATCTCTCTGTGAAGCAACAACTCAGATAACTGTAAATGTTCATCTTTAAGAAGTAACCTCACAGCGTAATGCTGCAGAATGATTAGTAATGGCATAAGTTATTCCATTCGCTTTATTCATGTGAAGCATGAACAAAGACAATACTTCCCTTTTTCTGAGGACATAAAAAGCAAAAAGCCACCCAAGAGCAGCAAACCGTTTTTGGAGTCTGACAGCACACAGGATCCCTCAGCAAACATGCACCTGTCCACAGCATCTCATCAACTGATCTGTTTGTTTCCTTTGGTTATATTTCTGAGTGCTTTTACATCAGGAGGTGAGTATCCTTCGACTATTGCACACAAATTGACATTTGCATTCAAAACTTACAGAAAATTATTGAAGTTAATTAAAACATTTTATTTTTCTTATATTGGAAAAAAATTTTGTTTTCAAGCATAAACCTCATGAAATTAGGATTACGCTTAAGCAAAAAAAGAATTGGTTGATGGGTTAAGAAAAATCTACTTAAGATATTCACTCAAAACAAGTCTACGCAACTTTGCTTCAAGTAAATTTATCATGTTAAGGATTCTTACATATTTTAATGGAAAAGACACTTTTTTGCAGTCTTACTTTGAACTTTGAAGACATTTGAAGAGTGTTTTATACAACTGAAGGCCATTAAGAATTCAGAGCTTCTGAAATCAACCTAAAATGGGAAAAACTTTTAAGGATGTTTTTTCTGTCTGCTTGCAGTGATCTCTCATGACCCTAAAAGGCCAACCTGCTGCGATATGGAGATGCTCACGAATATAGAACCATTGAGAAAAATCACAAGTTGTTACATCCTTCCAGCAACACGCAAATGTCTTGCAGCAGTAGTGTAAGTCAGTTGAGCAACATTTAAAGAAATCACCTATCTGTGAACTCTCTTTGTTAAAGAGCATTTTAATTTGTCTATATATGCGGTCTAAATGCATTTTCTCCTTTCATCTTTACAGGTTCATTGATAAAGATGATGAGTTGCACTGCATTGATCCAAAGGCTCCATGGCTCAGTAGAAGGATAAAACGTCTACAAAAGGTTAGAATTTACAGATTACGTTTTTGAAAAAATCTGTGGAGTGAGTAAGGAGTAATACAGAACAGCTCAACTGAATAAAACATGACAACCTCTGCAGGGTTTATACCAACACATTGTGTATATTGGCATATATATCATGTAAAGGGCCACTTCCTAACCTGTTTTTCTTCTGTTCTAATTCAACAGAATGGTATAATATGTGACAATAAGACTAAATTTTAAGATACACACATGGGGACTAAACATATGTGAACTTCACCCAGAACTTGGTCTTCAGCAGCCACACCAGCAAGAATCTTTTTCCATCCCTGTTAGTCAAGCTATACACAATTCTGCTCTAAACCCTAAACACACACGGCTCTTCTACGCTGGAAAAATATGTTGAACATATTGCACAAAGGAAACAATCTGCGGTTCGCTTTCACACTTAGCTGCTATGCAGTCTAAGTATGGTTATCCCTTTGTCTTTTTATTTATTTTTCAAATATGGATGTTCTAGTTTTATTTATAATGCTTAATTTATACATCTTTATTTTCTTTTTAGAATTAAATGTATTAAACATTTGCAAACTGTTTTTTGTTTGTTTAATATATTTAATTTGTTTCTAATTTAACAGAGTATATATTTATTTTCCTATTATGACTTATGTAATATTATTTCTCTTTTTTCTCTAACTAATGACAAACATCAGTTAAATTTCTTAAAGTGCTTAAAAAAAGTTTATTGGATGCAGTATGTATGTAAGCAATGAGAAACTTTAATAAACACTTTACTAAATATTGGTCTTCGACTATAAAGATAATGTGAAATCTGATTTTTCGAAAAACCAATTAACAGAATGTAACTAATGTCTACTGAGACTGTCTTATCCTTTGATTAAAGGCCTGAGGCCTACAGCAATGAGGAGAGGTTAGCGACATCTTACAAAAGGTAGCGTGAGTTTCACAAGTATTCTGACATAGATTTAGCCCAGAGGTCACAGTAGAGATGAGATGAACACAGACACACACTCACACCCTATGACTGTATGATGAAACAGCAGTGTCATACATTCCGTTTCTCTATACAACACTCTAATTATGGGAACTGTGCATCATCTTCTTCCAGACTAATAACTGTCAGACATGTGTAAGAATTTGCTCATTTAGGAAACGTTCAGTCTAAAGCTGTGAGAACTGATCTCAGACAAATCTGACTTGTAAGCAATCAGCACCATGTTAGAAATTAATAATAAAAAAAGAAGAAGAAGAAGAAGGCTGTGAAAATAAATGTTTATCCTTTTGATCTTTTATTCAAGAAAAATCTAACCTTTCATTGAAGTAAAACAAATGAAGGGGGATCTCATTATGAAATAAATGTGTTTCTCCAATTCATGGTGGCCATAGTTATTGGCCCCCTTTTACTGAATACTATTTGCAATCTTCATTTGCCAAGATAACAGAGTCTTCTTGTATAATGCCAGATGAGGTTGGAGAATGCCTAACAAGAGTTTGGAGACCATTCTTCTATACAGACTCTCTCCAGGTACATGTTGATGCTTCTTCTCTTCAGTTCAAACCACTCATTTTCTATAGGCTTCAGGTCAGGGGACTGGGATGGCCATGGCAGAACCTTCATTTTGTGCTCTGTGACCCATTTTTGTGTTGATTTTAATGTTTGCTTTTGGTTTATTGTCCTTGTTGACTCGTACAGCTTGAAGAAACTGGCAAAGACTGCTTCTTCATTTTCGGTGGCTTTATTGACCACGCACGCACATCACACGGCCGTGATACATGCTTAACATACGACTACCACACCGAGAGGGGGGCGGGGCCAGATAGAGAGAGGCCACACAATCACACATAATTAGTGATGTCACACACATCGATGCACTACAGTCCTGTTGGAGGATCCAACCAATGCTTATTATAAGACTATGGTAACACTTTATTTTGATGGTCCTTTTTGAACATTCTGTTGACAATAAGTAATTTCTAACCCTAACCCTACCAGTCTATTAATACTCTACTAATACTGTATGAGAGTTAGTAGACATGTAGGTGCAACGTTACTTATAGTCAACAGAATGTGTTAAAGGGACCATCAAAATAAAGTGAAACCAGCACTTTTTTTAGTTTCATCTGACCATAGAACCATGTCCAGTTTTAAGTTCCAGTAGTGTCTGACAACTGAATATATGCTGGAGTTTGTTTTTGGATGAGAGCAGAGGATTTGTTTACTCTTAAAAAAACCTCCCAAACAGCATGTGGTGATGTTGATGTGATGATCTTTATTGATTGATTGATTGGTTGAGGCTTTTTGACTCCCAAGACTCAACTAATATCTGCAGTTCTCCAGCTGTCATCCTTAGAGAGTCTTTGGCCACTCAAACTCTCCGCCTCATCGTGCATTAGGATGATACAGACACACATCTTCTTTCAGGCAGATTTGGAACATCTCCAGTTGATTGGAGCGTTTTAATTCTTGCCCTAATGGTGGAAATGATTATTTTCGATGCTTTAAATATTTTCTTACTGCCACTTTCTATTTAGTGAAGCTCGACAATCTTGTTCTGCACATCAGAACTATATTCTGTTGTGGTGGATGATTAATGGAATTTGGCTTGGTATTAACTCATATTTATACTCCCATGAAACAGGAAGTCATGGCTGGACAATTTCACGTTCGTAGTCACCCTGGTGTGCTAATCTGTGGAATGCAAAAGAAGATATTTTTGAACAATGGAAAAAATACTGAGACTTTTCTTTTTAGCTTTGCGTGTGTGTGTGTGTGTATGTGTGTGTGTGTGTGTGTGTGTAAATAATGACCATCTTTTTTGAGTGAACTACTTTTTGTTCTGTCTATATTTCATTCATTTTATTATTTATTTTTAAGGTGCCATAGAATGGAAAACTGTATTTACCTTGGCATAGTTGAATAATAACAGTTCTGTACATGGAAATGACATACCGTGGGCCACAATAGTTTCCTCCTTCTTATGTAAATCTCGCTCATGCAAAAGACCACTGAAAAATAGGTGAATCAGAACATAACACCGACTGTGACGTTACAGTCGGGATCACTAATAGTTACGCCCCCAATATTTGCATATACCCGCCCATGTTCTATGCCAGCCGCCAGCCGAACCTGCACAGGCGATTCATCAGAAGTTCTGCAGGTATTGTGAAGAAACAAGCGAGGATAATAGCGAAAATTGCAGATCATGGAAATAACGGTTATGTTCCAGGCTGTGCAGGGGATGTGATGTGCAGGGATGGGTTGGTGTCTGTATTCAGAAAGGCACAAAACAAATAACGCGCGTTCTAATAAAATAATGCGAGTCACTAAAGGGACATGGTTAGCTGCTTGCTAGCGGTAGCCTGTTACATTACAGTACATAAGATTTCACTTACCACATAAACAGAGTCAGGAGAGATGACTGAGGATGATGGCGAATGATTTACAGATCCTGAGCACCACTGACAAGCATCTGATCTTGTAAAATGTGTGGTAAGTACTGCCGCTGTAGTTTACACAGAGCACATGCTATCACAAATCTCGAAAGTGAGTGTAAAAAGTGATCGTGCCCCGCATATTAATAGCGGCTCCCTGATGCCCACATTTTATATACAGTATAATTACCCAACGATATAACTGCGAGAGACAGTATTGAAATATATATTTTCCCTGTGTTTCCTTCCTGCTGTGTGAGCTACTGAAATGAGCCGCACTGTGAAACAGCCAATCAGAGCAGAGCTCAACATTATTATTCATGACCCTTCCAAATAAGGTAAAAACAGACCATTTCATTCTAGGGACAAATCCTAGGGTTGTAAATGGACATGTAAAACCGTTTCTGGAGATTTTTTGCCCTTACTTAAGCCACATACCTTCTATGTAGATATCAGGGAACAGTTTTAAATATTGTATCAATGCATTCTATGGCACCTTTATTATATTAATTTAGTTTTTATATATTCATTTTCAAAATATAATAGACTTGCAGTCGTGGATGTGTTCCAATCTGTCAGTAAAGGATGCCGTCATGAAGAGAAACTGAAACAGTGTCTTGCAGTTCAGAAGAATCTGACAGTATGGAGCATATGAGTGCGACAATATTGTGAAATGGAAAAACTTGACCCATGCTATCGCACCAGCAAGCAAAACTCCCCAACAAACCTCTTAGGTGAAGTAACAGTAGGATGTCAGCTCTTCCTTCCTATTTTGCTTCATTTGACAACTGGTCAACTTTAGAAGATATATTTATATAAATATACTGAATTTAAAAAAAACAAAAAGCTATTGATAGACTGACTTGTCCTATTGGCATATTAAAAATAAAACACTTTTTTCAGCATACACTGAATTCATATCAATTAAATGACTGACAGCAAGGTTAGAAATTAAATATCATGCAAGAAGGTTTTCAAACAGAGATTCCCCCATCTACATTTACATATATTAATTTAGCACATGACATTTACACCTACTGTCACAAATGAGTGATAAAACAGGAAAATTATTAAATCATTCACAAAAATAAATGTGGCTGCAATGGACTGGATGCAGCCCATGCAGTTTAAGTTCCGCTTTATTCCGCTTTATAGGCGAACTAGTAAGAATCTTGAATATATTCTCTCTGACACAAGAAGCGAGAGCTGAAGATCGACTGTGACAATGAAGACACGCAGGATCCTCATGAGGAGTTTAGCAGTTGCGGTGGTCATTGCATCTGTGATCTGGACTACAACAGGTAACGGCTTTAACTGTTCATACATTATTCTATCTGATGGAAGGATGCAGAATATTGAGGCTTACTTGGTTCTTCTATCTTAGCGCAACATAAGGTGAAATCATGCTGTACTAAAGTCTCCAAAGCAAAGGTGACCAATCGCATCATCAGTTTCAGAAGGCAAAATGAAAGTCTTCCATGTGTGAAGGCCGTCATGTAAGAATCATAGCCTCTTTCTAAAGAAAACATGACACTATTAGAGCTCAACAGCATCTGATGTTATATCTATGCTTTTTCAATGTTTCAACTCTCTTTGACAGCTTTAAGACTGAACGGGGAGAGTTCTGCTGTGATCCTAGACAACGATGGGTGAAGAAGAAAGTTGAGCAGTTAGTTAAAGCCAAAAAGTATGGCGTAACATCACAGTATTTGTAACAAAATAAAAAGCTTATAAAGCGTATTGTGATGCATTTAGTATTGTATTCACGTTTTTTTTTTTTTTTTACAGCAGAGTTTAAAGAAACAAACACCTGACTTCCACGCCACCACCAGCATCATCTATTAGTGACCAAACTCGAGTGGGAGGATCTACACAAGCAACTGACAGCTCACCAGTCATGAACATCAAAAAATAAACTCATAATGAGAACACATTTCTCAGTAGTTATGCATTTTAAAACTAGATTTAAAGTTTAAGAGATTTTGCAGTTCTGTTTTGAAACTTTTTGTAAATTATGCATATTTGAATTGAATATTTAAAATACTATATGATGTCAAATACATGTAGGGCAATTTGACAGTGACAGTTCTTAATTTATTCAGAAACTGAATTACAGTAAAACTGTTTTAGAATAAATGTGGTTTGAAATATTAAGCATATATTTCACATTGAAATATATTTCACTCAATGTGCTGGTTATGAACTTGTGTCATTAACATTAATGTGTCAAGAAGGCTAACGCAAGTCTGAGTGAATTTTAGACTGATTTGCATGAGAACAAACCTGGATTTTTTTTTTTTCATTTGAAGATGCAAATGAACAACTGCAATCTGAAACTACAAATAAACTGTGATCAGCATCTACTGGTTTTGTTTGTGGTTGATGTTTCTGAATGTGTGCAAGAGGTCCTTCCTCAGACATGAAGACATCTTTTCTCTTTAGCCTCTTTATTCTTTTCTTCATGGCTGGTAGCTGGCTATGCACTATTAATTGTAATTTGTACTATTGATCATGTACATTTCATCCATAAACAAATGTTACGCACTGTAGCATGAGTAAGTTGGTACAGTATAAACTTGAGTGCTGACAATGAGAAAGTCTTTATTTATTTTTCTTGTGTCTTTTTTCCACATATTCATGTATGTTTGACTTCTCAGCTTAATTAAAGTCAATACCAAAATATCATCATAAAACACTTTAGATATTAAAAACACAATAGTTAAATCTTCCTTCAACTTCATGCACTTTTATGTCCCAGGGGTTGATTTTTATTCAACAGATTTAATTTTTTATTTTTTTCTCTTATATGAAGGTGACATTAAAACTGTATGGAAACGTTTAATTATGCCCTCATTTATAAATGATCCTTTTTTTTACATGTCTTTTATTTAAACATTCAAAGTCTGTAAAATATGGTCCAATGACTTGTGTGAATATGAGAAAATTTTCTGTATTGATTTGTCACAGGTGTTTTCCCAACATTTTGAATTACGCATTGCAGTGTGTTGCGTTTTAGGGTTAAAGAAAATGACAATAAACATTAAATTACCAACCTTGAAATTATCATCCTTGACTCATCCTTTCAATCATCAAAAATGAAACTCATAAAAAATATGAGTAACAAACAATTGTGTTTATTTAGGATACATACAATTCTAGCTATATATTAACTATATGTAAGACAGAGCAGCTGGCCAATTCATTCCAAAATTGGTTTAATTTTTACCACCATAATTTCTTCCACAAAATTATAATAAAAACACAATACATGCTGTAAAATGTTGAAATGAAAATGTGGTTGAAATGTTTTTCAGAAAAAAAATTTTTTTTAAAATACAATCCACAGAACCAAAAGTGCTCATAGCTGAAGAAACACCCAGTTAAAAGATGGGATGTAAATATAAAAGTTTTTTTTTTTCTAAGATAAAGAACATCCAATTACATCCAAATCAGAAACTCAACACTTCAACTTAAGACGTACGTTTTCAGTTAAAGTTATTATCCCCTAAACGTATTTAACCACTTAACTCATTTCATGTATTGTGGCCTGTTTTGTATTTTCTTTCTAGGGGGCATATAGTTTCTCATAAATTATGTTGATGGGTAAACTGACTGTATTGTGGGTGAGAGGTGTGAATGCTTCGATGATCACTTGAGGCAATGATTTCAAAAGTGTGGTGGTAAGTTTGTGACGCATTATTTCCTTCTGACTGCTACTGTACATCACTTAAAAGACCTCCGCAGAATAACTCACCTACATAATCAACACCGGCTAACTGACCAACACCCAAATTACCTTTGATTTGATTTGGACATCAAGAGCTATGGCATGGACTTCTAGATTAATCACCGTTGCTGTTCTGATCGTACTCATGGGATGTTTCACTGGCGCACTAGGCAACTGTAAGTAACTAAACATGCAGCACTCGGTATTTCAATACCAAAGTCAATGTCACTGTCTCTTCATGTGCTGCTGATAATGAGAAACCTTAAGAAGAGCACTATATTTGCAGGATCTCATACTGCTGTGATCATGAATTTGACTTTTGTCACATGGGGTCTGCAGGCTACTCTTACTGGTTAGAGATTCGAGAGGAAGTGAATATCCTGTCTTCAAAAATACTATATAAAAAGACCTGAGTCTAGTTAGCATCTTCAAAACAGAAGCTAGCCTGCAAACAAATCTTCCTCGTCTGGTTATCTGAATATTTTACAACATCATGCAGCTCTGCTGGAAATTAGCTCTGATGGTGATGGTGCTTGCGTGTGTTACTGCACAGCAAGTCAACTGTAAGTTTTATGATTTGCTATTATTGGATTTGCATTTCTATAATGCCTTTTGTTTTGATTATTATGGATCCTTTGATTTTTAATTAACTTTTTTTTTCCATTTACACTCGGATTTTGCATTTTTTTATTCATTTAATTCAAACCAACATGTTTTCAGACTAGTATTTATGTTTAAAGGCATAATCTACCCCCAAAAAATGCTATTTTGGTTATCATTTACTCATCCTCATGTCGTTACTAACTTGTATGACTTTATTTCATCTGTGGAAGACAAAAGAAGATATTTTGAAGAATTTTGATAGCTAAACAGTTTCCGTTCCCATTGACTTCCATTGTATGGACCAAAAATATAATAACATTCAATGAGAACCGAGAATATCTTAATTTGTGTTCAGCAGAAGAAAGAAAAGAATACAAGTTTGGAAAGACATGAGAGTGAGTAAATGATGACAGAATTTCAATTTTTTTATGTGGATGATCCTTTTAATGATGGTGAATCCATTACTATATATTGCATTAACGGTACCACAGTTTTGTTTTCTTTGATGGAGCCCTTATCAAGATCACGATCATCTCGTTTTCATACATGCACACAATATAAGTACTGTATGCACACAATGTAAGTAAAGTGGAGATTTCAATCTCTGTCTCTCTTTCAGATCGTCGTCCCACTCGTGTTGGAGTGAGCTGCTGTAAGGATGTGTCGAAAGCAAGAATCCCTCCTGCAATTAAACTGATTGGATACAAGCATCAGAATGCTCTGAGTCCATGTGTGGATGCGATAATGTAAGCTCTCTCTACAGTCTTATTTCACAGATGTTAATATGCATGATATTGTGTTCATTTCATTTCATCTGTCCTGCAGATTCTACACAGAGAAGGAAAAGTACTGCTCTGATCCAAAAGCTCGCTGGATTCAAGACCGTCTGAAAGGTACAACCCTAACATTGATATAACAGTTTAATATGATGCTTATGTACTGATGAAAAAACTCATAACATGATCATCTTTCCCCCAGGTCTGGAGGAGATAATGGACTGAGTCAATGGAGGCCTAGAAGATGCTGCAGATCTATCTTTTATATCATTATGTATGTTTATTTAAGCAAAAAAAAAACCATCTTCTATTAGATCCTCTAGCTTATGTGAGTGTTAAAAGCTGTTTAATCGCTTTGTTTTATCTGCTTTAAAAAATAAAATGCAATTTTGGAAAAATAACCATTCAAGCTGCTTACTTTCACTCAAACATCCAGCCTTTTCTATGTAACAGTTTGGACTGTATTTAATCATATTTATGCTGAAGCATTACAGAAATAGTTCACACAAAAAAGTGGAAATCCTGTCATTACTCATCCTCATGTCATTCCCAATCTCTCTTGTGTATATCTCTTATAATGATAATATAATGTTACTTTATAATGTTGTTCTTTTTGAGGCATCAAAGATTTAATCCACCTGTAACTGAATGGAAATAAATAATATTGGGTGAAATATTCCTCTGCCTACTAACTATATTGTGTTACATTAATTGTAATTCTCCATCTAGTGGAGAATATCACCTAATGCACAGAGTAGGTCATAATGCAATTTATCAGCCACATAGAGTGTCAACCCCAGAGTAGTTGGTTAACAACTAAACAAATAATAAATTTTATGGGATTCATAAACAAATAAACATATTTTATTGTTCAAAGACGTTCAAAAACAAATACAAATTTGAATATTTGGTTTTTCCTGCTGCTAAGAGGACCGATGCCGACATATATGCTGCAAAGTTTTAGAAGTAATTCACGTATAAATGCCGGAATCACTCTCAAAATGGCAGTGATTGACATACTGATGACCACAGCAATGGACGGGACAAAAATATGATATGTCAAACATGGGAATTAAGCAATATAAATGCAGACTAATAGATTAATAGAAAAACATTCACATTTTCGGTTCAAAATATTTTTGAAATGCTAATGCCATTATTTGTAAAAGTAATGACTTGTAGATCTTGTGAATCTTACTAACAGATATAGGATAATCAAAAACAGGTTCAGAAATTAACAGGGTTTATGACCATTTTACCTTTGGGTAAAATCCTTTGTTTGTCCATCAAATGTATTCTAACTAGGTGGTTGAATAAAAAAGTTTGGACTTTATATTTAAAAGTTAGCATCAGGTAGCTAGTTAGCTAGCCAGTTAGCATCAGCTAACAATATTTTTCAAATAGGCTATTATAATTTAGTAATTCATAATTATTGATTATATTGATTATAATTATTTGGTGTAAATGTATAAAAAAATTGCTTTGTCAGACTGGGGCCATTTTACCCCACCTGTGGGGGTAAACACCCCTTGGTACAAATTAAATTTTTGTTAAAAATCTAATAACATGAAAACTCTGGACATTTTTCATTCTTTGTTTATAATTTATGTAATTGTAACTAAAACTATGATAACTTTTCTGGACACATTTAACTTTTGTTTCACAGAAAAAAATTACTCAGTCCCTGAACTCTCAGACTATCCATGATGTAGGTGCCTTCTTTCTTCAGTAGAATATTAAGAAGATTTTAGCTGAAACCATGGTCATAGGCTATGGATTACATGGTAATAATGTTGTAAATAATGCTCAGTTTCATGCACAGACCAATCATTTCACTTCATAAGACTTTACTATATCATAAGGAGCCACAGGTATTAATTTTGTGTTCCTTGATATGCTTTTTGTTGTTCTCAGAAACGGGCAGCTGCTGACTTGCATTTTATAAATCACCAAGGCCCACGGTTTCAGCTAAAATTCTTCTTTACTGTTCTACTCAAGAAAAAAAAGTCACCTACATCTGTGATGGTCTGAGGGTGAGTAAATTAACAGAGAACTCTTCCTTTAAGACAGTCACTTGCTTCATTCCTGAATCATCAATTATTCTATCAATTGCTTCATGAATCAGCCGTTTGAACAGATTGACTGAAGGAATGATTCTGTGGCAAAGGCAACTTGTCACCACCTACTGGCAGTTTTATTTTAATTTTGTAGTGCAAATATGTATTTTGTTGATACTGATTTAATTTGATTTGCAATTCATTCTTCCTGATTGTCTTTATTATTATACTTGAATTTATTTTTTAATTAAAAAAACTGAAAAAGTTTATAAATATAAATTAAGAATTTGACATAAAAGATGACACATACATTTAAAAAATGGCCTTACGAAGATTTTAAAAATTGCCCCTGGAAATCAGTTTAAGGAGTGAAATATAAATGGGAGGGTTACTTTCTGTCATTGATCAGAAAGTGCTCCTAAGAAGAAATGTAATCATAGAGCCATGATTAACTAACGTTAAAGGTACATTATGTAACTTTTTTCCTTTCTAGTTAAAAAAACTAAATTGCATGCATTTTGAGCAATAGAATAGCGATAGCAAGCGGGAGTCCTAATTACTCTGGACTCATCATCTTTAGGCATTTTCATACCATTCTTTGCATTTCTGCCACTGTGCTGTCAACTCTCAAGGCCTTTAGTCTCTCCATCAGAAGATTCACACACACTGTGGCTCCAAGAGCGTTTGTCTTTTTACCCTGCAGGCTCTTTGCCACTGCCTCACATGGCTCAAATAGTGCTTAACAGCCAAGAAGACTGAAGAGAGTTTTGCCTTTTAGTGCTTGCTTGTGAAGTCCATGTATTTTGACTCTTGTATCTCCTCTTAATCCTTTGACCTCCTTCAAAGTTTCGAGTGTAGTCAGTATAATAAACAACGTATGATAAACAACAGCGCTGAATCACTTTAGTTCACATGCACCATCACGTTGGGCATAAGCCCAAAAGGTTGGCGATGACATCTTCACAGCCAAACAATGATTCAAAGAGCTGTTTTTTGCTGATTTTTTGTCTTTTGCTGATGCTTTAATAAGAAAAAATAAATATAAGCCTTCTGCTATAAGACTTACTTCACGTGCAACGTCCTGAAGTATAAGATCAAGAGAATGATTGCTACAATGCACATTTAATGAGTGTGGGCTTACTTCTCTCTAGCCGTGCCTGAACACCAGACAAGCGGCCTGTCATGTTATTATTACCATCAAAGCAGTAGCCCTGAAGACAACTGATAGGAATGTTAAGTCTCATAAAAAGGTCTTTCACACACATGAACAATGTCTCCGCAGTAGTGTCGGGGCAGTTCTAAAATCCTAAAAAAAAAAAAATCACAATGTGACTCAAGATTACTGTCAACATACTGAAAACTGCAAGAAAACTGCTCAGATTGTAGGTCCGTTCCATCATCAACTCATACAGCACACCGCCCCAAGTAGTGTCACCTCTAAAAGACAGACCCTTTACAAAATATCGAGGACGTTTCTTGCTGTTTTCTGCTCTTTAGCTGCAATGTCAGATAAAATCGCGCTTATTGGCGTTTGCTTTAATCCAGCAAGTACTCTGACAATGTCTTTGTAAATATCCATTTTTTCATGCAAAGTAAATTCTGATGTGGTTTTCCACAAAAAGCCTATCTGTCTGCCCTTGCTCGGATACGATATGTTTTTGCTCTACAGCTTGGCAGCATGCAAAGCAAAACACGCAGTCCATCTTTACATCTATAGCCACCTCTACTTATCAAACCACTGTGACTGAAAAGAACAGGAAAATGTTTCATCTCCAAAACTTTTGCTTGGAAAATCTTGATTATGTGGTTGACAGCACTGTGTTAATGTTCCTACCCCTCCTGATTTTGTTGCGGTGGTACTTGAGATTATCAGAGGGCCCAGGCTCAGGTATTGGGACAGTCCTGCTGCTGTTAACATGGATATCCCGCTCATTTTCTGATCTGTGCTGCTGGGAGTGAGACCATCATCAACAGTTCTTCTGTTATCAGACTCAGATTCTTTTTCAGATTTGCTTTTTTTAGATTCTGGTGGATTTTTAAAGAAATTAGACATTCTTTTTTTGACTAGCCATAGTTAGCTGACTAGCATAGTTATAATTAATAATTAATTAATTAATTTTTTCCACAGAAATTGTATTTATTTTATTAAGATGATGATTTTAAAATTATGAATTGCTTAAAGGGGTCATATGATGCTGCTAAAAAGAACATTATTTTGTGTATTTGGTGTAATGAAATGTGTTTATGCGGTTTAAAGTTAAAAAAACACATTATTTTCCATATACTGTACATTATTGTTTCTCCTCTATGCCCCGCCTTTTTGAAACGCGTCGATTTTTACAAAACATTTGGGGGCTTTATGCAAATCTTCCCACATAGTGAGGTAGGTATGTGGGGGCGTGTTCGAACGAGCCGTTTTAGGTAGGTGTGGCTAACTCTTAACTTTTATAAAGAATATCTCTTTGGATTTGAGACTTTAGTCTTTGCAACTTTACAGATCTTCTTTATGCACCAAGAGCTTGTAACACTCTAAAGAGAAAGGAAAAAATGAAATCGCATCATATGACCCCTTTAAATAAAATTGGAAATTATGACTTTTTATTAAAAATCATATTTAAAAGTTTGTCATTTAAAAAAATATATTTAAAAATTGTAAATATTGTTTTTACAATAGTTTAGGCCCTTTCTGAAGGCCTAGAGGGCCCTGACGGTTCCCCACTGCTATTTACAGATATGACAGGAATGGGCAAATTAAGCTTCATGAAGCACTGAGGCTTTCCCCAGATTGTTTCGGGAAAAGATTCAAAGCTTCGTGTTGAAAACAGCGCCATCAGGTGGTTTGTACAAAATAAAACAGCCAAAAACCTGCGAAAGAAGCTTCGTTGAACGAAGAGCCACCACACATTCCATAGATAGTTTATGTTACGTGCACAAATTAAAGGCTAAAATCTGGGTAGATTTTTACATTCATTTTAATATATTTATTCATTAATTTTTGAAAACGTCCTTCCAGTAGTGGATGTGTTCCAATCTGTCAGTAAAGGATGCTGTCATTATGACAAGCTGAAAAGGCATTTCAGAAGAATCTGACAGTATGGAGCAGCTACAGTAAGTGTGACAGCATTGTGAAATGCTAGCAAAACTCCCCAACAAACCATTTCAGTCAGCTCTTCCTTCCTATGTTGCTACATTTGACAACTGGTCAAACTAACAAGATATAATATATTTGAATTACTGAATAAAAATCACTCTATTGATAAGCTGAATGGTCCTATTGGCATATAAAAAATAAATAGTTTTAAGCACACACTGAATGTATATCAGTTAAATGACTGACAGCAAGGTTAGAAATTAAATATCATGCAAGAATATTTCCCTATCAAACAGAGATTCCCACATCTACATTTACATGTATTAATTTAGCCCATTTTGACATTTAATTTGACATTTACACCTACTATCACAAATGAGAAGATCACTTCCAATGTAATCTACACGGAAAGCCAGATGATGAAACAGAACAATGATGAGATCATCTATAAAAATAAATATGGCTGCAATGGACTGGATGCAGCCCATGCAGTTTAAGTTCCGCTTTATTGACTATTTAAGGCAAACTAGTAAGAGTCTTGAATAAATTTTCTCTGACACAAGAAGTGAGAGCTGAAGATCGACTGTGACAATGGAGACACGAAGGATCCTCATGAGGAGTTTAGCAGTTGTTGTTATTGCATCTGTGATCTGGACTATAACAGGTAAAGTGCTTTATACTATTTGTATATTATTCTATCTGATGGAACAATACAGAATATTGAGTTTTACCTAGATCTTCTGTCTTAGCAGATGCTGAAATGGTGTACTCATGCTGTACTCGAGTCTCCACAGCAAAGGTGACCGAACCCATCATCGGTTACAGGATGCAAGAGAAAAGTCTTCCATGTGTGAAGGCCGTCATGTAAGAATCACAGTTCCTCTCTAAAGAAAACATGGCATGATTAGAGATCGACAGCATCTGATATTATATTTATGCGTTTTCATCTTTTTCACTCTCTTTGTCAGCTTTCAGACTAAACATGGAGATTTCTGCAGTGACTGGAGACAACCATGGGTGGAGAGGAAAGTTTTGCAGTTTTTGTAAGTTAAACCCAACAAGTATGGTAAAACATAACATAAAAAGCATATAAAGTGTTCACATTGACGTATTTGGTATAGTTTTCCTGTGTTCACTTTTCTTTTCTTTTTCTTTTTTTACAGCAAAGCTCAAAGAAACAAACGCCATTCTACCACCACCAACATCATTCATTAGAGACCAAACTCGTGTGGGAGGATCTACACAAACAACTGGCAGCTCATGAATCCTCAATGTCCAAAAGTAATGAGAACACATCTGTCCGCTGAACACAAGACGCTGTTGTATTTAGAACATTTTTATAATTATTCATAATTAAATTGAATATTTCAAATATTATGTTGTCAAATATTTGAAAGTGACAGTTCTTAAATTATTCAGAAACAGAATTATAATGAAACTGTTTTAGAACAAATGTGGTTTAAATTAAATATTAGCATACATTATATTTCACATTGAAATATATTTCATGTATATATTTAAATGTACTGATAATGGACTTTCTAATGCACTCCCGTGTCAAGAAGGCTGATTTAAGTCTGAGTGAATTTTATACTGATTTGCATGAGAACAAACCTGGATTTTTTTTTTTCCTCCATTTGAAGATGCAAATGAACAACTGCAATCTGAAACTACAAATAAACTGTGATCAGCATCTACTGGTTTTGTTTGTGGTTGATGTTTCTGAATGTGTGGTCCTTCCTCAGACATGAAGACATCTTTTCTCTTTAGCTTCTTTATTCTTTTCTTTGTGACTGTTTGCAGGTTATTGGACCTTGTACTACTGATTATGTATATTTCATCCATAATCAAATGTTGTGTAGCATGAGTAAGTTGGTACAGTATGAACTTGAATGCTGATAATGAGAAAGTCCTTTTTCGTGTGTCTAATTTCCACATATTCATGTACGTTTGACTTCTCAGCTTAATTAAGGTCAGTACCAAAATATCATCATAATCCACATTAAATATTAATAACAGTTAGATGTCCCTTCAACTTCAGGTACTTTTATGTCCCAGGGGTTGATTTTTATTCAACAGATTTTATATTTTTATTTCTGCTATATAAAGGCCACAATAAAGTGGTCTTGGAAACTTTTAATCATGCACCAATTTATTAATGCTTCTTTTCAAATGTCTTTTATGTATTATTCAAAGAAATGTCTGTAAAAATAGGGTCCAATGTATTGTGTTTATATGAAGAAATTTTCCGTACTGATTTTTCACAGGTAGGGTTAAAGAAAATGTCTATAAAGTTAACATGAAATTACCAGTACGTTTTAAATTTTTCTACTGATTTTTTTCCTACAGTGTATATTTTACTGTAATACTCTTGTCTCAGAGTTTCAATCATCAAAATATAAAAATTCATAAAAAATTGAAAATATTTATTTATTCCAATTAATTTTAAATAGACTTGAGACTTGATAGCACCTTCAAAACAGAAGCTAACCTGCAGAAATTTGATTATCTGAATATTGTACACCAACATCATGCAGCTCTGCTGGAAATTAGCTCTGATGATGATGATGATGATGATGGTTCTTGTGTGTTACTACGCAGCAAGTCAACTGTAAGTTTTGAGATTTCTTTATAACTGAATTTGTACCTTTATAATGCGTTTGTTCTGATGGATCTTTTGATTTTAATTAACTTTTTTTTACATTTATACTCAGATTTTGAATTTATGATTCATATAATTCACACACCAACATATTTTCATAATCCAGCAGCCTGGTATTGATGTTTAAAGGCATAATACACCCAAAAATAGGCCTGTCGCAATAATCAATTTATTGACTTATCGCACAATATATGTACATGACCTCAATAATTTTTGGTGACACAATATATTGCCCATTATATTTACATAAAAATTAATGTCACCATGTTTTTTGCATTCCACTTGCGCCAGTGTCTTTTGCAGCTTCTTGTACATAATGTCAAGGTTCGTTGCGGCAAGGGAGAATGCAGAAACTTCTCAAACTTCACTTGAACAGAGTTTAATAATGAAAACGCAGGGTACATACAACTCAGGAGCACAATCAAACAACTAGTAACAAAGTTGACTGGACAACCAAGTTATTTGTGAATTTTTCTTTTTTCTACTTGTTACTTTGCACTTTTTGTTAGAAAATGTTTATTTACTATTTATTCAAGTTTTTTAAGGTATCTAATATTTTAATACTTAATTTCCATGATCTAAATATTATTAAAAATTAAAAGTTTGTTGTCATCTGAAAGTGAGTTGGCCTTCTTGCGTTATTATGCTTTTATATTATGATTATATATTCAGTGGCAAAAAATGGTCTTAAAACGACAATAATATTGTTTATCGCAATTATTTCTGGGGCAATATATCGCAAAACAAAAAGTTGTTATCATGACAGGCCTACCCAAAAATGCTAATTCTGTCATCATTTACTCATGCTCATGTCGTTCCTAACCTATCAATGAGAAACAAAACTGTTTGGTTGTCAGTAATCCTCAAAATATTTTCATTTGTGTTCAGCAGAAGAAAGAAATGCATACAAGGAGATTTCAATCTCTGTCTCTCTTTCAGATCATCGTCCCACTCATGTTGGAGTGAGCTGCTGTAAGGATGTGACGAAAGCAAGAATCCCTCCTTCAACTAAACTGATTGGATACAAGCAACAGAATGCTCTGAGTCCATGTGTGGATGCGATAATGTAAGCTCTCTCTATAGCGTTATTTCACAGAGGTTAATGTGCATTATATTGTGTTCATTTCATTTCATCTGCCCAGCAGATTCTACACAGAGAGGGAAAAGTAGGCTACTGCTCTGATCCAAAATCGTGCAAGACCGTCTGAAAGGTACAACGCTAAGATTAATATAATCTTAATATGATGCTTGCACTGATGAAAAACTAAAATAAAATGATCACCTTTCCTCCAGGTCTGAAGGAGATAATGGACTGAGTCAACGGAAGCTGAGAAAAGTTTTGAAAAATAACCGTTCAAGCTGCTTACTTTCACACAAACATCCAGCCTTTTCTCTGTAACAGTTTGGACTGTATTCAATCATATTTAAGCCAAATCATTAAAGAAATAGTTCACACAAAAAGGGAAATTCTGTCATCATTTCTCACCCTCATGTCATTCTGAATCTATTACTTTCTCTCTTGTGTGGGATACTATAAATATACTATAATGGTGTTTTTGAGACCTTTTTGATGTTTCAAAGATTTAGCCAACCTGTAGGCTAATTGAATGTAAATAATCAATATTGTTTTGTTGAACAAAACTAAACTAACTCTATCTAAACTTTTGCTAACCTATTACACCAATTCAAAGAACTGACTCAGAAGAGTGATTCATTTAAAAAAAAAAAACATTATTTTGTAAATGTCGTGTAATGCAATGTATTTACGCGGTTTAAGGTAAAAAAAAAACACATTATTTTCCACATACTGTAAATTACTGTTGTATCCATGCCCCACCTTTCTGAAATGCGTCTATTTTTACAAAGCTCATTGTTCTGAAAAGCGCGGTGTGCTCTGAATGGCCAGCTATCTAGTACATTGTGATTGGTCGAATCCCTCAAGCGTGTGAAAATGTTATGCCCCTTACCAGGTTCAGGAAACTTTCCTCTGTAAAATGCGCTGCACGCACTCCAATATTTGGGTTGTACTGTTCTGGAACAGCGTTGTAAATAAAAACTTAACCACTGATTTCCAGTTGTGTCGTCTTTTGGAAAGCGAAACAAAGTAGTTTGGCTTTCGCAACGAAACAGACAGCGTCTTCACGATATGGCAGCGGCGGCAACAATACTACAGCGAGAATAAAAGTTACGCCTTCTTTCTTTGCGTATACATTTGGGTGGTGTTATGCAAATCTATGTGAGGGCGTGTTTGAATGAGGCGATTTAGGAAGGCGTGGCTGAGCGTTCACTTTTATAAAGAATATCTCTTTGGGTTTGAGACATTAATCTTTGCGACACTACGGATCTTCTGTATGCACGAACAGCTTTTAACACTCCAAAGACAAAGGAAAACATGAAATCGCATCATATGACCCCTTTAATTCGGAGATATATATATATATATATATATATGTATGTATATATATATATATATATATATATACACACACACACACACACACGTGAAACTATTTC
>NW_015664178.1:234476-234728 GCF_001515625.1 Sinocyclocheilus rhinocerous | reverse complement strand
CACACATGTGAAACTATTTCTGAAATTATTTTTTTATCGGTCGTCTATTTGGACAGACAAGCATTTATCAATCAAGTTTTACTGGGAGTCGGTTTTGTAAATCGTTTGATTGAGTCTTCACACATGGTTAAATAATAAATGCTTATAAAGTGTTCACATACAGTATTTAGTATTGTGTTCTATACTATTCTAGTGGTGCTCTATTATCTATCTATCTATCTATCTATCTATCTATCTATCTATCTATAGTAA
>NW_015664178.1:230677-234005 GCF_001515625.1 Sinocyclocheilus rhinocerous | reverse complement strand
GTGAAACTATTTCTGAAATTATTTTTTTATCGGTCGTCTATTTGGACAGACAAGCATTTATCAATCAAGTTTTACTGGGAGTCGGTTTTGTAAATCGTTTGATTGAGTCTTCACACATGGTTAAATAATAAATGCTTATAAAGTGTTCACATACAGTATTTAGTATTGTGTTCTATACTATTCTAGTGGTGCTCTATTATCTATCTATCTATCTATCTATCTATCTATCTATCTATCTATAGTAACACTCTAGCAACTATCCAAACCAACCTAGCAACCACCCCGGGTACCCTAGCAACCATATAGCAACACCCTAGCAACCACCCCAAGTAGCTTAGCAACCGCATATCAATACCTTAGCAACTGTCCCGGGTACCCTAGCAACCGCATTGCAACACCTTAGCAACCACACCGGGTACACTAGCAACCGCATAGCAACACCCTAGCAACCATCCCAGGTACCCTAGCAACCGCATAGCAACACCCTAGAAACTCCCCGAGCACCTTAGCAACCGCATAGCAAAACCTTAGCAATCACCCCGGGTACCCTGGCAACCGCATAGTTGTTGTAAGTTTAACCCAACGGAATTTGTTTCAATGTAAAATTCTTATAAAGTGTTCACATACTGTATTTAGTATTGTGTTCTATACTATTCTAGTGGTGCTTTTGTAACAATACTCACATATACTAAAGACCAAACCTTAGCACCTAACCATTGTTTCTATGGATCATAACCCTAACACTTAAAAAATTTAAAAAATAAAACTTAAATTGGAGCAGAAATGCAAAATGAAGATATTAAGTTTTATTGATTTTATTAAATAAATATCTGTCATTGGGGTATGAAAACAAAATTTCCCTTTGAAATAAGATTTTTCTGAGTACACTGGCAGATATTTGTTCTTGTTTTATTCATGAACTCAAAACCAGACTTCTTATGTCATTTTGTTTGAATGTATCTTGATAGATGAATCTTTAGATATTTGTACTGGGAAAAAAGTTTCACTTTTTTCTCTTTCTCTAGTTTTATTTATCTTTTTTATTAAGTTTTAATAATGTTGTGTTTTGTCTTTTAATGTCTATAGTTTTTATTTTTATTTCAGTTTTACATTTATTTATTTTAGTACATTAAGTGAATTTTTAAAGACCAAACCTTAGCACCTAACCATTGTTTCTATGGATCATAACCCTAACACTTAAAAAATTTAAAAAATAAAACTTAAATTGGAGCAGAAATGCAAAATGAAGATATTAAGTTTTATTGATTTTATTAAATAAATATCTGTCATTGGGGTATGAAAACAAAATTTCCCTTTGAAATAAGATTTTTCTGAGTACACTGGCAGATATTTGTTCTTGTTTTATTCATGAACTCAAAACCAGACTTCTTATGTCATTTTGTTTGAATGTATCTTGATAGATGAATCTTTAGATATTTGTACTGGAAAAAAAGTTTCACTTTTTTCTCTTTCTCTAGTTTTATTTATCTTTTTTATTACGTTTTAATAATGTTGTGTTTTGTCTTTTAATGTCTATAGTTTTTTTTTTTTTCTCTCTCTCTGTAGTTTTAGTTTTAGTTAACTATATCCCCTGGTATTGTGTTCCCTTCCATTTATTCCTGAAACTATCTTTATTTTGTCTTAAAAAGGTCTTTAAATAGTCTAGAATTTACCTTCATAAAACTTGCATAAACCCTGCTAAATTAAACCCTTGGTCAAATCAGGGTTGTTGTTGATGATGATAATAATAATAATAATAATTTATATTATAAAATAGAGGCAATACCTAGGGACAGAGAGGAGGCCAGATTCAGAAGACCAAAGTGATCGAGTCTGGATGTAGGGAAGGAGCAGATTACAAAGATAGTTCAGAGCCAAGCCATGTAAAGATTTAAAAACTATAGACTCCCTGCTGTTAATGTTTTTCCTGATGTGTCTGGTTCCCTATGTGAACACTTTCTGTATTTCTTTGTTAAACAGAAAATAATGCCAAGACCAAAAACACTGCAGACTTCCCATGCTTGCAGGAAATCTCAAAGAAATAAAGTTAGCCCTGACAAGAAGGCTGACAGTCTGAGTAATTGATTTTTATGAGAAAAATATGGAAATGTTAGTATGATGATGTGCGCTGTAACAATTGTAATCTGAAGCTACAAATAAAGTATGATCAGCAACTACTGGTTTGGGTTGTGGTTGATGTTTCTCAGTTTGTACCGGCTTTTAATAGCATGTGCGCCATCTAGTGGAGAACGCCACGTTATTGATCAAACCACAATGTTAGCGCTTGTATTTTGAGTTGTTTTGACTCTGCAAAACACCTAAAGCAATATAAAACAAATATCTGGCTAGCAAATAAAACTACTTTATGTTATGGGATGTACAAATAGGCATTACTATAAAGAGAAATGAACAAAGTAACAAATTAGCATATGTAAAGTGCACATGTCCCTAAGCAAGAACAAAGATGTTCAAAAACAAAAAGGTAACATTTTCTAAAGGACTATGTAGCCTACTTTATACGTTACTCATATAAGAGGCTTTTCTATCGGCAAAGGATACCATCAATACCCATCTATGAGCAGCAACATATCTAAAATATTTATAAACGTGACGGTTTGTCAAAATTACCATCGGACAGTGATGCTATCAGATAGCAATCATTATTTGCAGGTGTTAAAAAGACCTTCATCACTGGCAAACAGACGCTTTTTTCAATTGACTGTGGGTAAATGTTCACTTAATCCAGCGCTTGTTTTCTGTATTGTTAAGCAGGCCTATCGAGTTTTACAGAGGTAGAGACCGCTTCAAACGAGTTCACCGCGTGATCTGTTCAATTCAGTCTGAATCACGAACAAGCTTCTTGTGTCATTTTTTATTTTTTATCAGAACTAATTAATTGTTGATTAAATTAATCAATCCACACTACAGTCGTGGCCAAAAGTTTTGGCAGTGACATAAATTTTGTGTTTTGCAAAGTTTGATGCTTCAGTATTTGTAGATTATTTTTCCACATGTTTCTATGGTATACTGAGAAACAATGATAAGCATATCATAAGTTTTAAAGGCTTTTATTGGCAAAAAATATAATGAGTCAGTATTTACAGTGTTGACTCTTTTTCTTCATAACCTCTGCAATTCGCACTGGCATGCTGGATAATAGCTTCTGGGCCAAATCCTGACTGATGGCGATCCTTTTTTGCCTTATTAGTTCTCAGAGTTGATCACAATTTGTGGGCTTCTGCTTGTCCACTCGCCTTTTGAGGACTGACCACAGGTTCTGTATGGGATTGAGATCCGGGGAGTTGCCTGGCCACGGATCCAAAATATC
>NW_015664178.1:230146-230412 GCF_001515625.1 Sinocyclocheilus rhinocerous | reverse complement strand
ATCCGGTAAATGGTTCTTTCAGGTGCAATATTCTTTGTAGCAATTTCCTTGCATGTGAGGCCATTTTGATGTGAAGCGATGATGGCTGCACATGTATCTTTGGAGGTAACCATTGCTAACAAGAACACAAGCGCTTCTTCCCTCCTTTTATAGCAATCAGTCTGCTCTTACAATCTAATTAGTATGACAGTGATTTTACCTGACTAGTACTCATTCACACTTTCACATGTGCTGCTGATATGATTAGTCAATTAATGTTAGTTGGT
>NW_015664178.1:185159-228848 GCF_001515625.1 Sinocyclocheilus rhinocerous | reverse complement strand
TCAAAAAACAGTGAAATTTGTTTTTTGTGAAAAGTTCATTTTTTTGGCCAATGAAGCTTTTAACAATTATTTAAAATGCATCTGATCACTCTACACAATAATCTAGAAACAATGTGAATGAACACCACAACAGCTTAAGCTGCAAACTTGGCAAAACACAAAATTTATCTCACTGCCAAAACTTTTGGCCATGACTGTAATGCCCTTTTAAAGAAGCATCATTTAACAATGTATCAAAGACTACCAAGCAGATATAAACCTCATTTACATTCTGAGTGGTGTGACCATATTTCCATCCATTGTTCTCTGAAATTATTAGTCTCTCTGGACCTGCTCTGGTCAGATACCACAACACATTTCACCCATTAGTGGCTCATTGTGCTAAAGTGCTATATGTGGTTATAAATAATCATCATGACTGGTAGCAGTGAAAAACAGGATGTGGTTAACAGTCACTGAACAGAATATATGTCTAACATAAAAAGTTTAGGACATGTTCACCAAAGTCATTGCTTCAGATCCCCACAAGAAAATGCATCCAAAAAAAGCTTCTTAATTCTCTATTTCAGTTCTGCTTGTATCACTTTATTAGAAGAATGTCTCTGTTCAATGTGCGTGAGATGTCTTGCTTTTTTTAACTGCTGGCTCAAGACCTACATTTCAATCACAGACGGGAAACAACACCGTTAAAAGGCTGTTGTGAAAGAGGAGCTTTTTCATGCTGTATAATCACAACAAAATACAACATACAGGCCATTGCAAGTATTGTCATTATTCATGCGCACAAGTTAGAAATGTAAAGTTTCAGAAAATTTCATACAGCATTGACAAACAGTTAAAGGGTTACTCCACCCCAAAATGAAAATTTTGTTATTAATCACTTACCCCCATGTCGTTCCAAACCCGTAAAAGCTTCGTTCGTCTTCGGAACACAATTTAAGATATGTTGGATGGTTTAGGTTTGGGGGTAGGTTAAGGGGTCTAAAAAGTTTTTTTAGCTAAAAATACGTAGCGATTTGTACGTTTTAAACGTTGAAATACGTCTAAATTGTACGTTTTAGCATTAATAAAAACGTACAAAAGTGTACGTTTTGTGCTTGTAATTGTTACGTATTAATACCTACGTATAAACATGAGACCAGGCTGGATTACCACAGAGACACTGACGCTTACAAATTGTATTAAAGACAAAAGATAAAGTTAAGTGTATAAAATAATTTTGTAATAATGAATTAAGGTATTGGTGTATACAAAACTTCAGCCAGTGTCCAATCACTTTGTCCCATTTTACCCTGGAAATCCAGAAAAAAAAGAGAATGTGATAGTTTTATGCGGTAATTACAAACTACTAACAAACAAACTATATTTAATGAGAGATTCTGACCTGAACACTATGAATCCAGTCCTGGTTCAGGTTATTAGTTCTTCCACAATCTTTAAATAAGAAAACAATTATACCAAAACATATTATTGAACAAAATCTTGGTAGAAATGCTCAAGTAAAATCCACCTTTCCACAGTCCTGTTCCTCTCCAACACACATAGACACTTGACAGCAATAAGAGTAGCAGAAGCAAGCAGACGACAGGCAGCCACGGGATGACACTGATGATCACTGGATCATTACTGCTAGTATCTGTATCCTGATCGACATCTTCAGTGCTCACTTCTACACACAACAACAACAGAAAAATACAGATTTCTACTTTAGTATTAGTTTTAGGTCAAAAATAACAATTAAATGACAATTAAATAAAAAAATTAATTAGGAATGTATTTAATAGAAGAAAATGAAAAAAAAACCTACCTTCAAACTCTAGTTTTGTGCAGTGAGTTTGCTCAATCATATATTCAGTGCAGCAGTAGAGCATGAGATCAGTGTCAGTGATGTTCATCAGAAGCAGAGAGTGAGTGTTTGTGGATGAACTGAAAGCTCTTATCCGACCTGCATAACTGGGGTGAATATTGGAGGGCTCTGGTTTAGATTCCGTTCCATAAATATATTCTAGTCTCAGAATTCTGACAAATATTTGGTTTCCATTTGTAATGATCCAGGTAATCTCTTTATCATCTTTAATGCTACAGGGAAGTGTTGTGTTTCCTTCTGGATGAACTTTCACTGATGATCCTTCAGTGGCAATCATTAAGACATTGAAACCTGAAGATGAAACAATAAAATTGTTTGATTTATATGGAAAACATGAATCCAAGAAAAACTTACATGGCAGTGATCATTTGACAATCTGGATCTTGGTGACATTGACATTTAATCATGTAGCAGATCATCAATCATGTAGTTTTTATCAAAATTAATTTACAAACAAGTAAAATCACGAGTTATTCATCAAACCATATCTATAGCATCACTGAAATTAGAGCATTTGATAACTTCACATACTCACATATAAACTGTTTCAGAATCATTTTCTCTCTCTCTCTCTCTCTTTGGGGTTTGTTGCCATTTACATCACAGTTTGTGATTTTTGTCAACTGCTGTAAGGATGAGTCAAAGGCACAAATCCCTCCTTAAAGAATACCACGTCCACGTGTGGATGCTATAATGTAAGCTCTCTATACACAGTCTAATCTCATAGACTTTTATATCCATGACATTAATGAATGTGTTCATTTCATTGGTATAAAAAAAATCTATAGACGTTCCTTTAGCTTATGTGAACGTTGGTCAAGATGTTTCACTTAAAGGGGTCATATGATGCTTTTTTTAAAGATCATTATTTTGTGTATTTGGTGTAACAGAATATGTTGACATGCTTTAATGTTCAAAAAACACATTATTTTTCAAATACTGTACATTATTGTAGGCCCTCTATGCCCCGCCTCTCTCAAACTCTTGGTGTTCTACAAAGTCCCTTCTTCTAATGGGAGTAATAATTGACAAGATTTTCATAATATATAATATTTCATAGGAATATTGAAGTATAATTTCTTTCCCTATTCATTTGTTGTGTCTCCCAAAATGCGTAATAAACATGCTTTTAGTCCTGGTGTCCTCATATGAGGACATGTATGAAATCAACATCCTGTTTCGTAACAGAAAGTCATATTTTGATTTGAAACCCCATAACATTTTCCTGAGATGTTGATTTATGACAAACAATTTGAGAATTAGTCAGATTTAAATGATAATTACAAAATATTATCATATTTCCATAAGAGTGTCACTAAATTAATATCAGACATATTTGAAGACCAAGGAGAGGGAGTGGTCATGGTGAAACATCCAAACATTTAGTATCTCTGAAAAGCCCTGAATGTGCTCTGTACAGGACATCCAGACTTAAAACTGTGGCATGTATAGTCTCAGAGAAATACACTAAAATATAATGTCCTCATATGAGGTCACAGGGTCTCAGGAGGTAAACCATTTTGAACATTTGATCAGACAAAACCCCAAAGCATACTTTGCCATCCGTGACATAATTTTCATCATTAGCACTGATTTGGTCATTAGTCCTCTGATGTCCATACACACTGTTTGTGTGTAGCTCAAAATTCCTAACTAACTAAAATGTCCTAAATTACAGTGAGGTTACAAAATAAATAAACTAGGTATTCCTAAAACAGAGTTTTAGGATTTTGTTTTTTTATTATAACTAAGTGTTTAATTAAAACACTGTTACACTGTTAACTTTACCCCTAACATAACTCAACCCTTACCCCAAAACTCTAACCCCTAATCCTAACCTCTAAACAACCATACTGGTCTTGCAGGTAATTAATGTTAGTACATATTAATTCAGGCCACATAATATAAAGTGTGATCAACAATTTTACCGCTAAAGATGGGTTTACTGAGTATACTTCCAAACTAAACTATGCAGATATCCAGATTTGTAGCCCATGCAATATTATATTTAAAATGTATCTATAACCATAATTTTACACCTCACAGTGTAATAACTATTCATTTTTATTTAATAAAAAACATTTTTAAAAGAGAATTACTGAGTGTGTTTCAACAGTTGAACTTTGAATCACAATATAAGACAAATAAGTAGTGTTTAATTACTGAATGAATCCACACTAATTGGGTGAGTCAGTGATTCAATGACTCATTCACAAAGACAGTCACTTTATTCATTCATGAATGACGCCATTTAAATGAATTGGTTTAGACTCACGTTTTTGCAGCGTCTGCAGTGAAAATTTGATTTTGTTCATACTGATTTCATTTGATTTAAAATAACCCTATTGCTTTTCATTATAAACAATTTTATTAATTAAATGTAAGAATTTGACATAAAAGGTGATGCACACATGTAATAAGGTTAGAAAAAAACTGCCCTTATAAAAGTAAAAATCTCTAAATTGAAAAGTTCATTTCTGTAACTGTAAACTAACCACTGCACAGAATATGAAGAATACGAAAAGTTTCAGGAGTCATCTGTCCATGATAGACCTCCAGCCAAGGTGCAGCACAAAATATTTTATATATTTATTTTAATATTTTATTGTCAATATCACACACTCCTATGTTCTTGAAATTATTTCCATGTTTGAAGAAATGGTGTTAGGCATAAGTTAATTTAATTGGTTGAGATCCTGGAAGCTTGCACACATGGAGGCTGCTCTTTAAAGACTTCCAGTGCATGAAAAATAAACGCTGATATAAACATCAATTTTGTTAAACAATGAATTATATCCTCCCAACATCCCTTTGAAGTAGCAGATCCATGATATACTAGAGAAGCCTCCGGTCTTCAAGATCTTTGCTAGCAACCACTTCGTCCCTCTTTGCGAGGCCAAATCCAGTGCTATAATCATTGGAAACTTTGCCTGGCACATCCACCCCACTTCACCTAAGATCCTGAAGAAAGATGCAATAGGACATCTTACCAATGAGGAAATGAAAGGTTCAGTAGATTATTTGTTCTAAATTAATGGTTAATATCATGGCGTGTTGAAGTAGAAACTACTCTTTATCAATAATCTTTTCTGGAAATGATCTAGTCTCTTACATGCTGATTGCATGACCCCTGCAGAGTCGGAGCGGACCTCTTGTCAGACAACATATCCAGTACGCACCATGTGACTAATAAGTAAATTCTCAAACATCAATTAGAGTTATTATGCCCTATGGTCTAAACATTTAAATAATAATACAGCATATATATATATATATATATAAAACACAATATAATTACAAATTAACATATACACATACACAAGTTAAATTTACTGCTTTTATTACATTCAGAATTGTTTAAATAGGTCTGTTTGATTATAGCTTCTTCCTGCACAAAAGCTGCACATTTTAAAACTGGAGTGTTTAAACCAATTACAATGACTTTTAATCAGATCTTTACAAATTGCTCCACATTTGTCTCTGATTGGGGTCTATCAATAAATTTTTTTTTAATTATCATGCTTTTGTGGGAAACTGAAACTGCAAAATTGAGAAGCTTTACTGTACATTACTGTACATTTCTTAGCAGTTGGAATGTACTGCACATCAACCAGCCTTTGTCATTTTGCAAATGGCACTTGGACTTTCTTCCGTGTCAGCATGAAATGATAAGCATGAGCATGATAAGAATGAGTTTGGGTTACCAACCAATGATTAACTCATTCTAAAGGTATTAAATGAGTGACTTCATGTTTATCATTACAAGCTGACTGGGAAGAATGTGTTTTCCTTTTGAGATTTGTTCCTTCTAAAAACTTATGTATGTGTCTTATGTATAGGCCCCCAAAAAAGCTGCTTCCTTAAAACACTTCTCCTTATTCTTTAAAACACAGCATTAAAAACTGAACCATATGGATAGTATTGATTATTTACATTATATGATATTATTTATTTATATTACATTATATTTACATTAACCTAACCAGCCCACTTCAGCTATCAAACCATATTGAATTCATAATGAATAATTCATATATACCCAATTATAGCAAAACATAAAATAACAGCAAGACTTACCCAAGACCATCGTGATCCAAGATTTTCTCTTCACTTTGCATAAACCTACAAATGGTGATTTATCTTGAAGGAATGCTGAATCAGCTTTATATCACTTGGGCAAGGGGGGTATTCCTCAAATTTGGGTGGGAATTGTGGCCCATTTAGGATAGAATTGGATGTTTTAAATCCCCTAGGAGAAAAGTCTTAAAGGGGTCATATGATGCGATTTCAATTTTTCCTTTCTCTTTGAAGTGTTACAAGCTCTTGGTGCATAAAGAAGATCTGTAAAGTTGCAAAGACTAAAGTCTCAAATCCAAAGAGATATTCTTTAGGGAAGTCCCGATTCTTTCGGGAAGTCGTGGCCTAATGGTTAGAGAGTAACCTTTGGGTTACGAGTTCGAGTCTCAGGTCCGGCAGGAATTGTAGGTGGGGGGAGTGTATGTACAGCGCTCTCTTCCAATACCATGACTGAGGTGCCCTTGAGCAAGGCACCGAACCCCCAAAATGCTCCCCGGGTGTGTGTTCATCACCACTGCTCCATGTGTGTGTTCACTGCTGTGTGTGTGCACTTGAGATTTGCATAACGCCGCCCAAATGTTCACGCAAAGAAAGAACGTAACTTTTATTCTCGCTGTAGTATTGTTGCTGCCGCCGCCACACACAAAATAATGTTCTTTTTAGCAGCATCATATGACCCTTTTAAAGCATTTAACACTGAATATAAATAAAATATACTGTATAATGTGCAATATATTCTTAAAAAAAAAACGCTTGCAAAGACTGTACAAATGTTGAAGTTGATAAAAAGTTGACAAAGTCAAGAACACTGAGTTCAGACAAACTGTGTGGTATGACAATGCACAATAACTGAGCAAATACAAATTCTATTTTTTACAGCACTTTTCCCAATACAAAAGTCAAAGCATGTTTTCAGAATGTGTGTGTTAGTGTTTAAAAGGAGATCTGTATTGTCTTTAAACAGTGATAAAGTCAAAGGTAACTTCGGGTAGGTTCAAGTTATCATCAGGGCTTGGCTTCCTGGAATAAATGCTGTGTAACATGTAAATACCATGAAAATTCTATGTAAATGAAGATGAGCAATATATTATTTATTTAACACACTACATGGTTGTTTTAAGATATCTATAACTCATTCTAACTTTCACAGGGTTTTTATGGTGTTAATACAAGAACCTATGCAGCTTTGCTGTAGCTCACATTGAGCGTGTGATGATTGCATAAGGTTTACTCACACATCTCACTGCAACTACTGCACTGTCAGGACATTTATATGCACTTTAAAAGTTACATTTACTTTCCATTACAATGAAGTTCACTTGTCGCTGTTTTTTTTTTTTTAATGGTTCTGGTCATTTTGTCCCACCCAAATTGTAGGATTACTCTGTGGGTGCCATATCACCCATTTCTGCTTTTTGAAAAATAAACATACCTTTGAAATGAGGCATGACAGCCTGCGACACAAGGCAGAAAAATATGGCATAATTCTAACTTAAAACTATATGGCAAGTGCCTATTCAAACCTTTGCCTGCAACAGCAATATTTCAGCAAGGCTTTTTCTTTTTTCTTTTGTGATGACATTCAACCTGGTACATTATGTCCCTTAGAGACACTGGCAACCACAGGTGTGGCACAAGCACAGCAATAAAACCTGTTCTGAGCTGGAGAGCTGAACCCACAGAGGGAGATCCACTTCCATTGTATCCATGTGCAAGACAGATATTAAAGACGTACAACCCAAATCTACAATGATTTATGTGTTAATCACTGTATTAAGGCATAAATGATTTTAAGTTTTATTGACAGAACATTCAGTTTCATTCTGGCTTTTACTACTGTTCAGAAACAAGTGTCTATTGTACTGGACATTTTAAATAACTTAAAATTGTAGTAATCAGATTTTTTTATGGCTGTATTTACAGTATAAAGCAAACATGGCCATTTTTGTCCCTCTGGTCTCAATGGGTTAAAGTTTGACGTAAAACAAACATATAGGTCACACAGGTTCTTACATGAAGGACCAGTCAAACCAGTTTACACAAAACAGGGCATTCTAAAAAGAAAGCTAAGCAAACATTTTATTGTTGTTACTGAATGGGTTTATTTTTAAAATATAATTGATCAGGGATTTCGTTGAATCCGTTTGATTCAGGTCAATGCTATAAAGGCTATTTTGTAATGCCTCAGTGTTCACTACTAACTTAATGAATTTATATCATGCCACTTCTTGGAAACAGAAACTTGAGCTGCCTGGGAGTGGCTTTCCTGTAAATCTCATGACTGCCGAGTTTTTTCTTTCATCTGCCTGCGCTTATCAAAAACACAAATACACAAGTCACAACGGGACATTTCAAATTTTTATTTCAGTTTCCCTTTTGTTTCTATTCATCATGTTACTTACACTAACTTTCAAGTACATACACATGCATATATATCTAAAAACAGAGAGAAATATGAGGTTGCAAAATTATGAAGAAACATTAACAATTAAATTTACTCCTGAGATAATAAAGTATGTCTTTCTATCTAGCTGTCAAGCCCCAATGATATTGTTCAACCCAACAGACTACACTACAATTAATGCACAGGTAAAATATTTATTTTATTTATCGAAACACAGTCCAAATACTTCTGGTCTTGGTAAGAGGTTTACCATAACTTTGTTAGATAAATTCAGTTGAAATGGCTGCATGCATTCAGTGGTTTACGTGCCAACCAATAGCAAGATGTTTTTGTTTGAAATGTTTTGATCATGACAGATGACACACCCTCCAGACAATGGAACAGACATACTTTTCAGATTATGCATAAATATATTCTATTTTCCCCTAATTTAAATTAACTTTAAGGTATAAAAGATAAATTAAAATAGTAAAATCTTGAACAACATACAGAAGTAGTTTGTTAGGGCTGTCATGTGTCATGTCTGCTATTCAAAAAGTAATCTTATAAAAGACTAAAACACAAGTTGTCCAACTGATGTATGAAATGAATCAAACACGAAGCACGAATTCAAGGAACCTGTTACCACAGCTTTAATAAATGCATGGTTAAAACCATTCAATAAATTATTCTAATTTATTCATTTAATTTAACCTTTTAAGTTGCCAACACTATTCTGATGAGTTCTGTTGAGGTAATAAAGCTGATTATTACATAAACTTATTATTGTGTGTAGTGTCAAATTTCTGCGTTAACTGAAAAAAAAAATTTTAATAATAAATGTTGAAATTAAGTTATTTTGTGTTTTTAAGTGAAAGGAATGACCTGCTAGTGTTTAGTGCTGTTATGTTTGATATTTAAGAGTTTCTATTATGCTGAAGATTTTGTGGTTACCATTGTGCTGAAGAGTAGACCATTGACTCTATGAGCAATGACTGTGCTAATGCCAGTGACAAGTAATATCTTACTTTATCATTAAATTTACATGTTAGATAAGCTACATTTATCATGTGCTATGCTAGCTGTTGATTATATCGGATAAAGAGAAGATTAATTGATTCCAGGACCACAAATCCATTAAATCAATTTTTTTCCTCTCAGTTCTTCTCAGTGCAGTTTGTTGGTTGAACATAATTTCATTAGTTGTCAAACGATTGATGCGGTCACTTTTTTTTTTTTTTGAGCCAACACATCTGTGTACTCCCTCATGAGTCTCCTATAGGCCTACTCCATCTGATCAACTGAAAATATTCACACTTGCTGCTTGAAAGTATATTTTTTGAAATTATCATGACATCATACCTGCCAAAATTAACCATCCCTCAACATTAATCACTTGCAAAATAGCACTGTAGTGCACTGCAGTGCACTGCAAGTATTGCCTAACACACATACTGTGCTGCACTCTAGAGGCACACACTGCAAAGTACAGTATCAACAACTATGTTAACATGAACCCTGCAATATGATTAAGGAAGTACTGTTGGAGCTCATGTAAACAATACTGTAATTACATTAATGTAATAATGCTCATAATTAAAGTAACCATAAATGTAGTCAAGTCACACTTAACGTCTAACATTAGTTTATCACTTATACCATACTAAACACCAATGTTAGCTAATCCTATTAGCTTCGAGCTAGTTTCTTTCCCTGCTGAAAGACACCGTAAATCAGCCTAAACTGGTCTGTTGGTCATAGCTGCTCTCTCAGTCTGATTACACAGGACCACTGGCTGGTCTTAATGGGGTTTTGCCCAAATTCATCTAGTCGGGCTGGGAGAACTTATCCAACAAGCAGGTTTTTTTATTATTATTTAAAACGAAATAGCCAAATAAACAAACATTGTTGTTACTTATATTGTAGCTATACTTCTATTTATTTAAGTTAATGTTATTCCTCACCGGGATCGTTAGTTTACTCCCTCCTCTGCCGATGGCAACCTTTTTCGAATAGCATTAAAAGTCCAAAACATGCCTTTTGCGCTTTTACATGGGTAACGTTAACGTTATGTTCCAAATGTCCATTGGTTCCCTGCAAACAGCGAACTTAAAATAAAAGTTCACATGACGATCATCTCAGGAGAAAATCCAGTTCGCAGAGAGCGTGCATGCTCATCCAAAAATGCGCGACAGATGACACAGGAAACAACACCGCTTTACAACGGAAGCCGAGAGAGGGTTAACCCCTAATCCTAACCTGAACTGTAGATGTCAGAACTTTAATATTTTAAGCTAAAATGCCAAATGTGGCATCTAGCTCAACAGTAGCTGTCACAATACTGCACGTGTTGCCGCCATGCACTGTTTTTAGCAGGACTTTCAAACAGGACACTGGTTTTGATGACACAACGTGTGTTTGTATATAACAATTCCACTAAGGGGCGCTGAGTAAATTGACATGCAAAAATGTACAGTAATAAGTATAGCCTACGTTATATATTATTCCTGTGAGGGCCAAAAGAGGGAGACAGAGAACAGAGTATAAGGTCACAGACAAGTTTTAACTTTAAACCGCATAAACACATTTCATTACACCAAATACACAAAATAATGTTCTTTTTAGCAGCATCATATGACCCCTTTAATTGAGAGAGAAATATGGAGGCTTCTTGTGAGCATATTGCTGTTCTCCATTGCTTTTCTTCCTTAGATCAGCAACTTAAAAAATATGTTCCAAAAATAGAACAATGACTATTTCTTCTGGCTTGAGTAAGTCTTGTCTCCTGAATTTTTATACCATTCATGTCTGCCTCTCGTGCCTTGAAGAATAATTGAGACAGCTAATTACACAACAGTGGCCATAAGCCAGGAACTTAATAAATAAATAAATAAAATGTCCTTGTTGTGTCATTAATCTATGTGGTGAAATAGAGGGTTGTTTTTCTTGGCACTGTAGAATTACAAACCATCACTTATGGATTATTATACCCTCAAATCCAATATAATCTATCAATTTCATTGCTCTAGTTCATGTGTGTGCACCAAAGCTCCTAATCCATGTTGAGTGCCCAGTGTTGAGCATTTAAGGAACATCAACAGCCCATTTACTCTGTACCACATGGATATTTTGGACCTGTCCCTGGAGACGGAGCTCAGAGTGTTCTTTTTTCCTGGTCAGAAAATTCATTTTTCAACGTGTGTAAACCCTCCATCTGCTGCCTGCCTGGCTTAAACACTGCTCTGTCCATCTGAGCCAGTGGAAGTGTTTGACTCCATCACCTCATTGTAGCAGTGCCACAAACATCTGACACATACATAAATTCAGCATCACCTGGTGTTGTTCTGATATTTCTCCCTCCAAAGGCATCAAGACTGGGTAACAGTTCTGATATATACATTAAAAACATGGCGTTGTCTTGATACATAACCAAAAAACACAGTATTAACATGGTAAATATCCCCAAAAAAACATGGCATTACCTTGATTCATATTCAAAAACTATGGTCAATAGCACATGTACAATAAAAGAAAAGAAAAGAAAAAAAGCAATATAACCAAGAAACCAAGTCAAAAATACATTATATTGCCTTGGTACGGGTCCAAAAATATGGTAATACTTTGCTTTGCTTCCATAAATGTATATATTTATTAGAATATATATTTTAAAATATATATGACACATACATATTTTTTGGATATGTACCAAAATAATACTCTCTCTCCGTTTTTTTTTTTTTTGTTGCATATTTAATGCCATGTTTTTGGATATGTACCAAGGCAATACCACATTTTTGGACATGTACTATGGTAATACCATGGTTTTTGTGTAAGAATCAAGATAATACCATGCTTTTTGAACATTTACCATGTTAATACTGTCATTTTTGGATATGTATCAAGATAATGCCATATATTTATATGTTCCAAGCTAATACCACAAATTTTGGGCATTTACAATAATATAATGGTACTATATTCTTTACAGTACCTTTGAGAACAATGTAAAACACAGCATCATTGTCAAACCAACTAACTAATGCTGCTCGTTTGAGAAAAATATGACAAAAATAGGTAGCAGTTAATGTATTGCCATGTTTTTGGACACATACCAGGTTAATATTATGGACTTGGTACTATGGTAATACTGTAGTTTTTGTATATGTACCAAGATAATACCACAAATTCCGGTTGTTTTCCATGGTAATGCAGCGGCATTCTTTAAGTACCATGTAAAAACATAGCATAAAAATATGGTAATCACTCTGTACCACAGACCAGTTTTTTCGTAGCACGTGCGACATATATGTCGCACTGTACAGCCCTGCCACAGTATACTGTATATCAAGGTATCATAGTATTACCGTCGGATACTATCATGGTACCCAACCCAGCATTTTTGTATGGGTAAACAAATGCCATATCTCCAGTTATAAATATGAACATGTTTGCTGAAAATGTTTGTTGGTTTTGGATTTTACTTTTTTGGGGCATCAATATCAACATATACACTCCTGACTGACCTGGGCACGTACGTCCACTCAGAAAAGAACAAGCTCTCAGTGAGAGGTTTCTGTTACAGCAGGAGATATCGATGAGGCCAGAGGAGAACGGGACAGTTAATGGTGTACACTCGTCCTGACTGATGAACACAAGGAACTTCTCACTGTGCGGTGACATTGACAAACAGAGGACTAACTGATAAGTACAGCTGTTCCTAATGGACAACATATTTTCAAAGACTCCCAGACACTGTGTGTGTGAACAGGGGTCAGTGACTGGTCATAGCATCCCAAACGGCCATTTCTATCCCTCTAAAGCACATGCCACCCAGCTAAAAAATACCAGTAAGTAAGTTAGTCAGTGTACATTTGAAATGCCGGTCTATTTCCATCCGATGCAGGGATTCTGAAAGCAGATTCGCAGTTCCCAAGAGTATAGTGTGTGGAGGTTTCCACTTCGCTGGCTTTTGAGCACACGGTTCTAGCCACTCACTGGTCACCACATCCACAGGCCTCCTGTCACAGGATTGGATACATGTCATTTCGGCCTAATACCCATGTCAAATGATTTAGCTGAGGCACAGAGGTCAACAGCACTGATAAGTCAGGATGAATCATGATGGATCATTGCCAAAGTGAAGCATCTGGAGATTCTTCGGGTGAAGGGATAGGGCACAGGTGCTAATTAGCAAGTCAGACATTTGAGGTTGTCTAATGTAGGCAAATAAGTTTTAGTTTATTAATTTTCTTGAAGTTGTGACAAGAATACATTAGCACAACTTTTTTTTTTAAATCCCTTGACAAAATTGTGGCTCTCAACTTGCTTATTTTGCATTTTCTGAAGAAAATATGGGTTGTGCATGCACTTACTGCCACAATGTAGTTTGGTGTGTGCCAGGAATTGCAATGCAGTTGCTAAGGTATTCTGAGTGTTTTAACTGGGTGTTCCAGTTAAATGAAAGGCTTAGTTCAATTAAAGGGTTAGTTCACCCCAAAATGAAAATACGTTCATGCGCGCGCTTTCTCCTCCGAACGTAAACAACGCTGATCGAATACGTTCTTGGATACTCTCCAAAATGGCAGAAGACGGTAACTCGGTGGAGAAGAATTGTTGAATAAATTATGTTATTTTTATTTTCTTTGCACACAAAAAGTATTCTCGTAGCTTCACAAAATTGTAGTTGAGCCACTGATGTCACATGGACTGTTTTACCGATGTCCTTACTACGGTTCTGGACCTGGGAACATTACAGTTGCGTTGCTGTCTATGCAGGGTCAGAGAGCTCTCACCTTTCATCAAAAATATCTTATTTTGTGTTCTGAAGATGAACGAAGGTCTTACGGGTTTGGAACGACATGAGGGTGAGTAATTAATGACAGAATTTTCATTTTTGGGTGAACTATCCCTTTAACATTTTGTGAAGCAAAAACCTGCATGTTTGTACTGAATCCATTGTACAAATCCATCATTAATTTGTTTTTAACTTCAAAAAAATTGGTTCTGGCTAAAATATGAGTCCTCTGTCCATAATATTGCTTTATCCAGTGAAAAAGTCATTATGGCTGAATTAGGACAGAAATATGCAAAGATACAATTAGCCTACTGTTTACAAGCGGAAAAAGTCCAAAACAGTTCTAAACAAATATATCAGTGGATTTTGATGTGAGAGGACAACAGAGACTCATGGACTCATATTTAAACTAGTTTAAAGTTAAAACACCTTAATGACGGATTTGTTTCTTACAAACATGCAGCTTTTCGCTTCACAAGACTTTAACTGATGGACTGGAGTGGTGTGGATTACTTGTGGACTATTGTGATGTTTTTAATCAGCGCTGACGGCACTCTTTCACTGCAGAGGATCCATTGGTGAGCAAGTGATATCATGCAAAATTTCTCCAAATCTGTTCTGATGAAGAACCAAACTCATCTACATCTTGGATGGCCTGAGGGCAAGTGAATAAAAAAACGTGAAAATTAGAAATCATGGGTTAAAAAAAATTGAAGTATATAATTACTAAAACTTAAACAACAATTAAAATAAACAACTGAACATATAAAAAATAAAAGCTAATTAAATATTAATAAATAATACTAATATAACACTGGTGTGATTGGGCAAAAATTAGTTAATTGCATGAATTTGTATATTAACAAATGCAACTAATGAGCATGGGACAAGAAGACTGGAACATCTCTGCCATGGCAGTGTGCCATCCTTTATTCCCCAGACTGGACACCATCATGTCCATGAAAGCTGGCCCAAAGGCCTCATCTTCATCCAAACTGTTACACTGAAAGCTACGAAACTCCATAATCAGGCTGCGTGAATTACCATGAAATTTCATTTGACATTCTGTCAGCTCAATTGTTTTTATGGAGTTGATGGCACATGTAAACGTTGCATGAAGAAACAGTGCTTTGTAAATGAATTGTAAGAACTGTGAATGTGGAGGCCATCAGCATGAAAATGAGAGTTGTTATTCTCTCTCACTTTTTGCTGTGTGCCTCCAAGGAGAAGCATGTTCACTCCTTTTTGAGGATACAGGAAGGTGATACGACAACAGACAGCAATAGAACAGGAAAAGAGTCAAAACAACATCATCTGCGTGTGATATCGTCTGTGTTGATGGTGAAGCTCATCTGTTGATCAGCAAGGGAGAAGTGTAATCGTATTTCACTGGTCCGTTTTTAACATTTCATTTATTGTTCCCAAGATCCATAAAAACAAACCCTACCAATGTTATCTAAATTGCACTAGCAAATTATTTTGGTGTATTAAATCATTTCAATTAGCGCATTAACTGAATATGTGCTGAAAATTAAATTCAAATTAAATCGGCTACATTAGTGGTGCCAAAAAAGAATCACTACAGTTGTAAATAAAGATTATTGGAGAATGTTTTACAAAAAAATACCATTTTAGTCTTTCTACTTCAAGTTTTGCATTTGATTCACTGTTACTTGCTGTGTTTCTTTGTAATAATTGTGAAATTTAGCCATTTCTGAGTGAAAATTGTTTCTACACATTTTTTGTAGATGCACAAACTTACTAAAAACAGTTCAAAAACAACTTTCACATTTAATGAAAAATCTCAATACAGTTTACAAGAAACATTCAGCAAAAATGTAAGAACCGCAAAAACTTACCAATTTTCCAATTAAGCATTGCAGATAAAAGAGAAGTGTACAACATTATGGCCTCTGTTTGTACATATTTTTTACATCATAAATGCATCTGTCAAACACACCAGATTCTTCACAGACCATGACGTCTTTCAAAATGAAGGCATACACAATAAACTCGGAAACCCTCCAATATTTAATTCAGACAACCCACAATTCCTTTCTGCCAGCTCCAATTAAAGCTCCATCTTTTCTTCTCCCTTTGACCATCTGATAATGATGCTGAATGCCCCAGTCCGTGGCATCTGTCACTTTAAATGAATGCAACCTCGCACGTGGTGTCCCGGGGACCTCTCGCTCTTCAGGCCTGGCTGTAAGAGATCTGATCTCCTCTCCAATCCATTGTGAAGTCTCTGGACTGCAGTTCCCAGAATCTGTTCGCGACAATAACGCAGAGCACAGCTCACACTGAAATGTCACTTTCATATGCCCTCACACTCACTGTTTTGTCAGTTCACTTGACCTAAATCTGCATCCAACTGTCTACTGGATTAATTATCTGTTTTTCAGTTGAATGGAAAGAGCACAGACCACAGGATTCATTGCAGTGTACAATTCCCCAACCCCCCTGACAATGTGAGGCAGAGCAACACAAAAGCAAAAATAATCAGAAACACCATCAACACCTATTAAAATGACTGATCAGTGGATCAGTGGAAATAAAAGAGTTTGTGGAGTAATATCAGCTAGTCGTGGTTTGGTTTATCACTGGACATCTTTTTGTGGGCGAACTAAATATTTATGCCACATATTTGTCATTTCATTCATAAGACTACTGAATCTCCTCAGACAATAATGAATTACATTCACGTGCTAGAATATACATATCTTATATAATCTTGTATCTCAGTTCACGTTTTCTCATATTGTGGCTTTTCTTCAAGGTATATAAGAGGGGGAAAAAATCCAAGGGGTAGTATAATGACAAAATGACATTATGAAATGCTGTAGATGCAAGAACAGTTCAATATCAGTGCAAGAATGTTTGCTTTTTCTTACAATCACCATTTTTCGTTTGAATGCACAACTGACTTTTCAGTTTCAACATGTATCTGAAGTAAGACATACTCTCCTGAAATGAGTCCCTGGCTAATGTGGACGCCTCCAGCTATAATGTCCTCTTTATAAAACCTCACATTTGAGTTTGGCATAGAGGTGACCCACTTCTTGCATTCATTCAAGACATGTTCTTGGTGAGGTGGCTGAGTTTTCATGTGTTGATAGCATGGTGCTGCGTCTCCATGAACGTCTAAGAAAATTGCTGTGGGCCTTAAGTAGCATTTACATAACACTATTATATAATCTGAACCTAATGCAATGAAAGACTTTAAAAAGAGCAATGTATATATAATCAGCATCTGCAAAAATGGAATTGTAGTTTTTAATGCCACCAATACTATCCCACAGAGGTTTGATTTAATGTGCTATTTTGGTGGTTTATTGCTAAATTTGCTATGAAATGAGATTTTGCATTGTATACTGACAAAACAGTGTTGTGCCTCAGAGATACTGAATCCTCATTGTGTCTCCTGCATGTCAATCTCATGCTTCAGAAAGCGTTGTCCTCTTCAGCTTAAAGCTTTTGAAGTTGTTAGCTGAGGGGCAGTGAAGTAAAAGCATGATTCATATAGCGCCGCTTCTGGATGTCTCACACCACAGTGGTCTCGGTCTGTAGGAAAGACTGGGCTCTGGAGTTCCGATGGGCCATGTTTTCCGTGCCGTTCCTGGATATGGACGAATTGTGCAGACGGTAGTCACGACCAATGTAACGCTTTAAACGCAAACTCCGCCACTTCCTCTTGAGTTCGCTCTGGACCTGCAAAGCAGCCAAATATAGCATCTGTTAGCATGGTCTTTAGCATTAGCACAGCCACACACAGGGTGGCAAGTCAACATGAAATCAAGATTGAACCAATTTATGCTCAAAATATGTTTTTAGTTTTATTGTAATTGATTCAGGGCATTATTATTGCAAACATAACAAATGTTTGTAATCTTTCATCAGAATTTAATTAAACTTGCTCTGCCTCAGGAAAAAAATTGTTTTCATGCCTTTCCCTTCAACCACCTTTCATACAGAGGCAACTTTTGCAAGACCCAAACAATTCATCCTACATGTTTATCTCCTTTTTCACTCAGAAACACGTCTCATAAAGAAGTAAAATGGGTTGTGAATGTTTCATGTTGATTTGAACTAGCATTTGAACTGAACTTGATTTGAACTGAGGTAGCATTTTAAGGCATCATATGCACAGAAATGAAGAGTGTTGTAACTTTATCATACTGCCTTTTAAAATACCTTGTTTTGACCAAATTCAAAGGAAGCACTGTATGTACCATTAATAAAGATGCCAATGCCAGAATGCATTGAGACAAGCTCAGTTAAAAAACAATTCAATGATGAATTTAATTGAAAACAAAAAGTTGATTATAAATAAAAATGTCATCTGATACTCAAAAGCACTGTCAAAAGTTCAGTGTAATGAAAATTATTATATAACCCAATGTGTGGTTGTATTTTTGTAATTTTTTAGTACTATTTGTGTTGCTGCTTACGTAAAGTTTTTCAAATTGCTCACTTATGAGATTCAATAACAGTTGAATATCAGCTGCCTATGTAGGCAGTAAGCAGCTCAGGTTTTGGAATAGAGCTAAAGTGAGATGCATCAAAGGTCAGTAAAATTGCAGACTAACCTCACTATTCAAAAAACAGTACAAAATCGCAACCACCAAGCCCTGTGAATGGAACACAAAGAGTTAATGTGGTACAACACTGATAAAGCATCATATATCGTTCCAAAGTTTGGGGTTGGTAAGATTTTTTCATGTTATTCGGGGAAAAAAAACAGTAATATTGTGAAATATTATTATAATTTAAAATAAATTAAAATTACATAATAGTATTATAATTTAAATGTACTGTTTCTCTCAACTGTTTCTATTTTAATATATTTTAAAATGTAATTTATTCCTGTGTTGGCAAAGTTGAATTTTCAGCCATTACTCCAGTCTTCAGTGTAATATTTTTGTAGAAAGCGTGATACTTTTTTTTTTTTTGCAAGATTCTTTGATAAGTAGAAAATTCAAAAGAACAGTATTTATTTGGAATATATTTTTTTGTAACAATGTATGTATTTAATGTCACTTCTGATGAATTTAATGCATCAAAAAAAATCTCCAAACTATGGAACGGTAGTGAATGCTTAAGTAGATATATATAATCACTAGTGACACATTTAGGCATATTCCTCACCTGAAAAGATCCCAGACCAAGGTCAAAGAATATTTTATAGTTTTCCATCTCTCCATCTTCATCTATGATGTAAACGAAAACAACATAGTTGATGCCAAAGAGAGGGATCAAGAGAAGTGTGGATTTGGCCAACCTCCTAAAAACAGAAAAAGGAGTAACAGGATTTCCAACGAGCCACTCTCAGCAGAACAAAAACTCACGGCATAAATATTTCACCCCCATTTCAATGCATACACATTTAGCAGTGCACAATAGATAGTGGAAGACCTGGATAAAAATGGAAAGCAGCCATCCATTTCCAACCATTTTTCTGAAATTCATGCTAGAATGCAACTCCTGGTAGATTTAAAAAGGAGATCTCAGCTATGACCTGAATAGCATGTAAGAGGGTTCAACCATGGTGGCCGATGCCCTGTTTGCAGAATAGAATATTAGTTGGCATCCATTTGCGATACCTGTACTGGGACTGATCGTTTCCTCCGACATCAGGACACCTCAGTTTCTGAACCAGGATTCGAATGATGCTGATGAACAGAATAAAGTTTAACTGTAGAACACAGAAAGGAAAAGAAAAAGATTTTATATCATTCCTCTTTTATACAATGACATTATCCAGACTGTAAGACTTGAACCAGATTACAGGACTATTGCACACACTGTAACACAATGTCTTAAAGGAACAATTCAACAAAAAAATGAAAATTGTCACTATTTATTTATTCACCCTTTTAAGTCATTCTAAACCAATATTATTTGATTTTTTTTGTCCATAAAATGAAACTCAATATAATAGGTCCAGTGTTGACACCATTGAGTTTCACTGGATGGACAAAAATATCTTCACTATGTTCCACAGAAGAAAGTCCTACTGGTTTGGAATAACATGGGGGTGAGAAAATGATGACAACATTTTCATTTTTGGCTAAATTATCCCTTTAAGGAGTTGATCTGGCCTTTAAAATGACACTAGAAACATTAATGTCATTCAAGTTAATAAAATCTATGCCCTGAATGCTCCAAAAGTTAGATTTGGTCTGCCAAATGCATAACTTCAAATGTAAATTGATCATCTTTCATTTCCATTTAATTTGAATCCATCAGACAGATAGTAGAAACAAAAGAAGCCACCTGTTTCTGTTCCTCATAATTAATCCCACCATAAAAACTTAAACCAAAACATCAACAGAACATCTTGGCCAAAGGTTCATCTACCAGTGGCATTCTGGGTAGCAGAGAGATGTAGTTACACAGTAGCATGGTGTGCAGAGTTCTGTGAGAGAGTTACCTAAACACACCAGAACTGAGCACGTTTGCCAGAAATTGTATGATGTTTTATTATTACGATTGCATTCCTAGGCTCTGGAGGGCTGAAGAACAGAAACATTTTGACCTGGATGCATTCGGGCAAAGCTGTCAAACACAGCCATCATGCTGTCCAAAGACATTTGATCTCTTACAAGTGAGGGTTTACAAAATGGAAATGGCACAGCGGACACAAGAGAGAGTCCTGGCATGTGTGCTGAGAGAGGCACTTGTGACAGAGTGTTTGCTCGCGCTTCCTGACATGCTTGCGCTCACGTCCCATCCAGGACATGGAAACTGTTCGTGAGACTCAGCACATCCCCGCGTCTGCTTTGCTGGCAGAATCCCTCCCTGCCTGACATAATGCATACAGTATGGGGCTGGTCTCAGTGTTTAGAAGTGCTGGTGTGAGGTTATACTCACAATAACAGATGCCATGATTGGCCAGTTAATCATCCGCCAGGGAATCGGAGCATCATTTCTCTCCCAGCATCTGTTATGAGGAGGAGACATCAAAGAGTTACAAGTGCTTTCATAGCAGCGGTAGCAAATGGGAATGCATTTAATCTTCTTTTGCCTCATTTCTATCTCTCAGGTTTAAATATCCACTATTAAGTGTCTCATGTGAGTTCTGTCACTTTCTGATTATGCTGTGCTCAACTGCTCACCCTGTGTCCTCAAGGTAAATCCTACACACAATCCATGGAATCACAAACACGGTGGGGAATCCTGGAGGAAGGACAGGAATGATCAAATATCAAGAGACTTAGTGGTCACATTCATTTATGTACAATCAATGTAAATGTAGGCAACAGACAAACAGTCAGACTGACAGTCAGAGAGACAGACAGACAGATAGATAGCTGATAGACAGACAGACAGACAGCTAGATAGATAGATAGATAGATAGATAGACAGACAGAGGGACAGAGATAGATAGATAGACAGATAGATAGACAGACAGAGGGACAGAGATAGATAGATAGATAGATAGACAGAGGGACAGAGACAGATAGATAGATAGATAGATAGATAGATAGACAGAGGGACAGAGACAGATAGATAGATAGATAGATAGATAGATAGATAGACAAAGTTAGATGGATAGACAGACAAACATATAGACAGACAGATGGACAGCTATATAAAGATAGACAGACAGACAGACAGACAGATAATGTGATGTTAGGACACAGCATCTTTGCTCAGACACCTGCTGAGAAATTGTTACTTTTATTGTCTACTATAGTTTCCTGTTGGGATGTGGGTCACTATCTCTAAACAGAGGTAAAGCCGGAGAGGAAATGCTGGCAAACAGAACATGATTAAAGAGGCCATGTTAGTCGTCACTGTCATGATGAAAGAGAAGCTTAATGAGGTGTTGATATGATGAGTCTAGCAAGCCACACCCAAGCCTCTCCTCTAGAAATGAATGAAGATCCTGCTCTCCTTTCTCTCGCCTGGAAACTCCAGGGACACAACAAACTACAAAGACATACTAATACATAATGTAAGACAAACAGACTGAACAAGACCGATGGCACGTCATCTTGTTCCCGACGCTGTTTTTCCTCTGAGTAGTGAGCGACATCTATTCAGAAGTGTTTGAATGAATTAAGGAAAAGACATTCAGTGCTACACCGTGAAGAGGTGTGTGTTCTCGAATGATTTTCTATGCACGCATGTGTTCGTGTCAGATAAGATGAAAGCTAAAGCATCAAATGCAGTGGGAAGTAGAAAATCTCTAGGCTTTAGACTCAAATAATCCTTTATTTACTCAAATACCTGCTTATATGTGAAAACACTGACATGAATAGCTTTAAAAGACTGAAACGTTGGTTTTGGAAAATGGAAACAGCTTAAAAAGGTCAGTGTTTCTAATGAAGACTTACCCCAGCCAATGAGGAGATAGATAATGAAGTGTCTGTTCTCAGAGAAGATGACCATCAGTAGAGTATGGAGGTACAGCCCTTCCACCAGCAACCAGTAGAAGTTTGCCATGATGAAGTAGTTGAAGATGATCAGGCTGGCCTTGCAACCAATCTAAACACAAGCATAGAGAACTTCAATGTGCACTACTTATCTCTGAAACGCCAAAGACTGTGACAAACAAACATGAGTACAAATTTGGGGGTTTAGGGTCTGTAGTGACAGAAATAACCACCTTTTAAAACTGATGAAGCGTATAATGTGTTTAGTTGACTATGCATGTTTTAAGAAACTGGCTTAGCTCAGTTCAGACCCTTAAAGGTGAAGTGTGTAATTTTTTCAATGTTAGAATACTGTCTCATATCCCAGTTTAATGTGCAGACAGCTGAAAGTAAACCATTTGAAGGTGGACTTCCTGAAAAGTATTAGCTCTTGTATTGCTATGTTTGTTTGAAGCATCTGGTAGGACAACTTCTGGTTTAACCAATGCTGTGAGGAATGGGAATGGGATTACCTGTTTGACCAAACAATGGAAGACTAAATGACATAGTGTTGCGAAACAATGACTATTTTTATTTGTTTTTGAGTCACTAATTGTGCAGAAATTATACAATAACGTGTTTAAAAGTTTGGAGTAGTAATAATTTTTAATGTTTGTGAAAGATGCCTCTTATGTTCACTCAGACATGTATTGGATCAGAAATACAGTGAAATATTATAGCATTTAAAAAAATAACTTTTATATTTTATATATTTTAAAGTGTCATTTATGGCAAAGCTGAATTTTCATCAGCTATTACTCAGAAATGACTATCATGCTAATTTCAAGCTCAAGATACATTTCTTTAAAAATTTTAAATGATAATTAAAAATGACTATTTAACTCACAATCAAACTTTGTTTCTCACAATTCTTTTTTCTTCTTTTTTTTCTTCAGATTTGCAAGATATAAACTCAGAATTCGGTCTTTTTGTCTTGCAAATCGAGTTTACATCTCATAATTAAAAATGTAATTCTGTTTTTGTCACAGAATAAAAAATAAAAAAGGTAATTGCGAGTTCATTTCTTACAGTTCTGACTTCTCAGAACTGCGAGTTTATAAACAATTGCTTAATATTTTTGTGTAAACCTTGATATGTTATTTTGGTTTCTTTGACAAATAGAAAGTTCAGAAGAACAGCATTTATTTGATATAGAAATCTTTTGCAACATTATAAATGTCTTTACTGTCCCTTTTGATTCATTTAATCCATCCCTTTCTCAATAAAAGTATTAATTTCTTATAAAAATAAATAATGTACATTTCAACATTCAATTATATTAATTTACTTGTGGATCTTCAGAATGGATGGATTCACTAACCAGTGATGGCTGCTTTGTACAATCTACATTCTCGTGGGAAAACAGAATGGCATCTTTGACCAGCACAGCAATGGCCCTCAGTATGAACGAGAAGAACAGGTTCAGATGGATGTAGTTCCTGGTGCAGTGGAGTTTTCTGTTGGAGCGAGACAGAGCTGTAAATAAACATGGCCTCTTTCTATTTTAATTGTGCTTATGGTTAGTTTGTGAGAAAAATGCAGAGTGTCTCGAGCACTGTTCCATTCATCACATCTCCAGAAAACTTCCTAAATTATTCATTTCATTCCAGATAGATAAGCACTATCGGGTTAAAACCAAGCGCCAAGCATAATGTTTATCGTCAATGTCAAAAAGTTTAAAATATAGTCGTTCAGAAGCGTGCCAAATTCAACTCCTCAACGATTACAATATAAGGCAAGCTCATCCATCCATACAAAGTGTAGCGTAATATAAAACAGACACACTACTGGAACTATTTAAGGCTCCGTATCAGACCTGAACAGACAAAGGATTGTGCTGCCGGTGATGAGCGCGATGAGAGAGAGGCTGTGTCCAAGCGTGTAAAGGGTCTTCATCACCGTGTAGAAAACAAGCTGGACAGAGAGAGAAATACATTTTGAGGAACAATATTTTATTTTTAGTGGGTTAAGACACCCCACATAAAATTCAGCTATTCCCTCCAAGAGATCTACACCATTAAGCATTTCTCTATTGCTCCACTAACAAAAAATAAATAAATAATGCACAACTAATGTTTCTTTTCTTTTCTTTATCTTTGGATTTTAAATGCAATTTTCAATGAGTAAATAAGTAAATAAAAAAAATAAGTTGTATGATTTAGCAAAACTGGTATTTGGTAAAACTCTTTGTCTAATACACTATGGCAAAAATCACTCAATAACATGTCTAAATTTGACTAGTCCAATCGTGTTGCACATTCCTCAGAACATTTAAATTCTGTTATCACCAGCCCACACATATGATGCATAAAAATCATACATTTTTTTTCTAGTGGAACAAAATGTCAAAGCTGACATTTCCATACAACAGAAATGCATGGTTAAAACTGACATTTCAGCTGCAATTTTATTTGGTTTATTTAAAAACAAAAGTATGCTATATACTTAGGTCTCATTTCATTTACATAAAAATTATAAAATTAAATAGGGTATATGAAATCATTTCAAGTTAAACTAAATCTATATCCCAGACTATCCCAATTTACATATACTGTATACAAAATAAGTAGTAAAAAAGTAAGTAGTTAAAAAAATCCCCCTTTGGTCATGTTTTATCAGGTACCAGAGTAATACTACCATGCTTTTTTTGAACAACTACAATGGCTATAGCAAAGACAACCGCCATGGTATTCTTTGAATAACCTCAAAGTGCCACAGACACTGCTGGTACAACTACAGCACTTTTTCCAAAATAGACATTCAACAAAAAAGACACACACCCAACCACAAAACCATGCATAGTCTACATAATGCTTATATCCCTTACAGCTTTCCTTCAGTCAAAGAAATACATAATATGCTGGGGGTTTTTTAATCACCGATTTAGCCCACAACTGTTCTACTTGTTTGAAATCCTTTTCTCTTTATCACCTTTACAAATCAGTGGTTTTAAAGATATATATTTTCCAATTAAAACAATACATCAATGCAATAAGATTTTTGTGCATAATCACTACTTTGAAAAAAATGTCAGTAGCACTGTTCTTATATTAAACTAACGAGTACAGCACATACAAAACGTCTTTAAAAAAATCCATTTACATTTACACCACTCAGCAGTACAAGCAATGCATCTATCCTCTGTGCCATGTTTTAAATGTGATGAAATAATGTAGACAAGCTAAATGTGAATCGTCTCACAGATCAAGGATGACAGGGTAACTAATAAGCATGGAAATGGCTTGTTGGCCAGGCGGCTGTTTCATGGTGGAAGAGCATGACTCAATCCCCCATAAACAGCATTCTTTCAGTCTGACTTACAACCTGGCACACCGGAGCCACAGACCCACTCAACAACATCACCACCAGGAACATTCCTCCTGCGCTTCTTTAAACATAAAGCTAACAAAATTTAGCGCGAGATGGATATTTTACAACTTTTGGTTTATCTGTTCGTTTAGAGTGTTTTTGTCCTGGTGTGTGCATGTCAATGTGTCTTTGATTTTCGATTTTGTTTCATTATGACATGATACATGATACGTGATTGTATGACACTAAATGACATTGACTATATAATTATATAGTCATACCAAATGACTATATAAATGCCTAAAAATTAATAACTTTATTTTATAGTGTAAGGTATTAGGTACTGTATGTCAGTCACAGTATACTCTACTGATCACAAGCTTGAGGTCAAAATATTACTAAAATATACTACTAATATTAATTTTTTTAAAAACACAAAAATGTTAGTTATTTAAAAAAAAAAGTTAATTATTTTTGTTCAGCAAAGACACATTAAACTGACCAAAAGAGACTGTTAAGACATTTATAAGGTTACAAAAGATTTTTGATATCATTCTGTAATAGAAATTACATTACTGTAATAAAATGGCTTACTCTGTTGTCTTACTAGGGCTAATTTCATTAGTTAGCATTTTATGTAAAACAAATACACATGAAATTCACACTTTTTAAAAAGACTATTGAAAAAAATATTGACAAAAAAAAAAGAAGAAGAAGAAGAAGAAAAAATACTTTCTTTTTCTTGATTTTCGTCAGATATCATGTCTCATAGTTCATTTCATGCTCTGCACTGACACTGTTGTCTTTTTGGTAAACAAGTAAACTGATTTTTGAAAAAAAAACTTCATAAAGGGCAAAACATTCGTTTATGGTCACAATTGGGGAAAGTCATAATTTATATAAAGGACTTCCCCAATAAATATCGAAATGGTTAATACTTAAATTTATTGACATTTTTGGGAACAAGGATTAAAGCCTAAAATCTACAAATAAAAGGAATTTGAAAAGTAGAAAAAAAGGAAGGCATGGTTAATGTATAAAAACAAAAACAAACAAAAAGATTGAACATTCATGTGACAAAAAGAAACTAGTTTAAATCTGACAAACAATCAAAAACATACCCGAAGTTGGGAAAAAAACATATTAATACAGAAGTAAAACTGGTGATTGACATTTTTTTTTGTCTAGTCCCTCTACTCAGTGCTATCTTTGACACGTGTATTTCATACTAAGCCTGTAATACATCATCCATAAACAACTAGGTGATGTGCAGGTTATCAGATGAGGAGACAGAAAGCAGCCTCTGTGCTGGCTTTGGATGAGATGAGGGACTGTTTCCTTCTTCAGACAGTCTCTTATTTATTGTTGGATGTGGTATGTGTTTCAGGGAATACCCATGGAAAACTTCTGGAGAATTTCAGATTAAAAGTGACACTAATATGGCACTTGGGCATCAACATGCGACGCAAGGCCCCGGAAAAGGTGAGCATTATTTAGATGATGTCTAAGTAGTCTGTTTAAAATTTAAGGTGATGTGTTTCATCTTTAATGTTAAAATAAGAGGTTGATTATCTTGAAAAGTGTAAGTATCTAATCAGTTGTTGCAATGCTGGCTCAACCAATGGCATGAGTTTCAGACCAACAGCAGATCATGTCTGAAAAACCTGTTTGAAAACAGTCATTCATTTTGAGATTCCATTTGGTGCTGCAGAAATGATGTGTTTTGACAAATCAAAGCCAGAACCTATTAAAAGCCTCTGTTTCTTTCTGAAGAGTAATCTACTGAAGAGTAGATTTAAGTTAAATATAACCTTCACTCTAATGTATTAAATTAAGTGTGAAAGACAACTTGGTTTAATATATCTGTACATTCATCAGGTGAGATCACTTGCTGTGAACACTAAAACGAATATCAAGTGTCCTTTTAAACAGAATCAATACCCCAAGGTTAGAAGATCAATGTCCAATTTAATTCATGGGCTTGTTTTAATTTCTCTAAAGTGTCCTGGGGCAGGACTTCTTTGAAGCGAAGCAGGACAGGGCTCAAGAAATCAGGTTTCAGACAGGTTTGACTCGAGGTCGATCAGTGTTCTTACTAACGCCTTAGGAGGACAACTTTAGTCATCTCTGCTAATTTCCACAAATGAACTCTGAGAGGATGGGAATGTGCCCTCTGCTACTGTCTCTACCCTTCAGGAAATTGCTTTAATGTTTCATTTCCCCCGACATAGGATCAGAATGAAAAACAGCGAACTGTTCGCTCATCGCTCATACGAGCAGAGCAGAGTCATCTGGACACCATCCCAAACCGCACTGCTGCCAACCGTCTTACTGAGGAGCACGTGCTGAACTCTGGGTGATGTCAAAAGTCCATCGACGATCATTTTGATGGAAAACATTTCAAGGGAGACGTACCATCTAAACATTAAAGAACAATATGCAAGTAAAACATAAAACAAGATTTTCCTTGTATGGCCCACTCTGATAAACCACAATGTGTTTGTCACAAGCGAAGAGTTTAGCCAATGATAACTGAGCTCATTTACATAGGCTGGTTTTGCCACTGTACCATTAACACTGTTTCATTTTTATTTTAGAATAAAATAGTAATGTTTTCTATGCAAATTTTTTTTTACCCCAGCGACTTAAGACTGGTGTTGTGCTCCAGGGTCACATATATACATTTTTAAATGTATTTATTTATTTTAAGCATTATATTATTGTATAAAATTATAGAAGCAACAACAACAACAAAATCGATACTTACAGTATGTATCACTATTTCCACAAAAATATTAAGCACCACAACTGTTTTCAACATTATTAATAATAAGAAATGTTTCTTGAGTACCAAATCAGCATATTAGAATGATTTCTGAAAGATCATGTGACACTGAAGACTGAAGTGAAAATTCAGCTTTCGTCACAGGAATCAACTACATTTTAAAATATATTAAAATAGAAAATAGTTGTAATAATATTTTACAATATTACTGTTTATACTGTATTTTTTTAATATCAAATAAAGGCATTCTTGGTGAGCATAGCAGACTTATTACAAAAACATTACAAAAAATCTTTCTGTCTCCAAACTTTTGAGCAGTATAAATAAGTAAATAAATAAATAAATAAGGGGGAAAGGGTGATGGCGGTGAGATAAAGTTTAAAACAGAAAATAGTCATTGTGAGATATAAAGTGAAGTCACAATGTGAAACATGTTGAAATGATGAAAATTGTGAGATAAAGTCAATTATGAGAAAATAAGTTGCAAATGGAAGATATAAAGTCACATACAGAGATATAGTCACAATTCCAAGAAATAAAAAAAAAATTCAATTACCTTTATATATGTTATTTTTGTTACTCTGACACGGAAACAGGTTTCCACAAAAAAAAAAAAAAAAAAATGGACAAGCTACAGTATATGTGAAGCAAATCTGTTGCTCTGCTTACAGAGATGTCAAACAGGTTTTAATGAAATCCAGTTCAAATCCAATTTATATGCTGGATCATCCTGTTTTTGTGTCTATATCTGATTTGCACCATTTCAAGGCTGCTTCAGTCACGGCACGCATCTCCTTTCAACATATAGCCAATCAGAGCAGGCCGATGTGTCAGCATGTCTGCTCTGATCCTTGGTATCACCTCAAGTCATACTGACAACTCACTGCGCTTCAGAGAGCTGTTTATCCAGCCATAAGAGGTGTTTGTCCTCGCTGCTGGAGAAGACGCGTGTCCATGAACACCCAAAACCACACACTCATGACAGAAGAAAGGAATATAAAACACACATGCTGATATTTTTATAGAAAATCCCTCTAATAAAAGTTTATTTAGTTTCAACTTTCTAGAGTTAAAGCAGATTTGAGTCCTGTCATCTTCAAGTTTTTTTTTTGGTCTGAAATACACTATTCCCCCCAGTGCAGTTTAATGTCATTTTGGTGTATAACCAAGACTAGACATTTCTGCATCAGAATTTATTAAATTGTACAATTTTACATTCAAAATGCCTTGCCTGAACTTTAACTCCTGCCAACTGACTCGTGTTAATCTGGGACATTTTAAATGCTTAATAGGACATTTATTTATCATAATAACTTAAATGGGGTATAAGATACTTAACATTTGCATTTAAATCCTTACTTAGTTCATGTGCTAAATCCTGCTCTTTCCCTCAGACAGCTGTTTAAGTTAGTATGCCGGGGAGGCTTCATCTGATTATGTTGGAGACGTTTCCTTTTTGTCAAAATGACAGTTTCTCCATACAGCCTCCAACATACAATGTTGCAAACGTTCCTCTCATTCCCTGCATTCTCAGGACTCCCTACCCCTATAAAATAGTACTGATCTATTCAGCATTTATTTTATAAATAATGCCATGAAGACTTAATTAGGCAACAAATCTTATGTCAAAACCAGCCATGGGTACAAGCTAAAACAAGCTAAAAAATCTCATGACTTACAAAAATTAGATGGGAAAAATTTGAAATATGAAACATTTTTCATTCCTTTTAAGGTAAGGAGAATTGGGTTTATGGGATGTCCCCCTGATGCCCTCATAACATTGCCGGGTGTTTCACTCGCTACAGCTTAAGAATACATGTAAAATAAATCACAGTAAGCTCAGTTACATTTCAGCTCATTAATAGTAAAATCAATTACTAATTTTCCTATTAATAAAGACAACCCCCTCAAAACTGATCAAGAGTGCCATTTTTAATGCTACAAAAGATTTATATAATAAATGTTGTCCTTTTGAACGTTCCAATCATCAGATCCTGAAAAAAATGATTATTATACAATAATATAATAATAAGAAGAAATGTTTCTTGACCAGCAAATCAGCATATTAGAATGATTTCTGAAGGATCAAGTGATTGGAGTAATGACTGCTGAAAATTCAGATTTGTCATCACAGGAATAAATAAAATTTTAACATACTGTATATTAAAATAGAAAACAGGCATTTTAAATTGTAATAAATGTTTCACAATTTTAGTTTATACTGCAATTTTGGTCAAATAAATGCCTTGGTGAGCATATAAGACTTGCTTCAAAACCATAAAAAACCTTTCTAATGCAAACTTTTGATCAGTAGTGTATATTTTTTCGCAAAATTACATTATCTGTGTTGTTTTTCTAATATTTTTCAATTTGGAGGTTTAATCTGAGAAACATTGTGATTTGACGTCATTACATTGAGTTCTGAAGAAAAATAGTTTTTAGAAATTGTTAGAATATACGCACATCATGACAGATGTTTTCTTTAGTACATGGTTTGATTTGAATAACTAACTACACTTACTGTACATCAGCAGGGGTTAGTCTATAATTCTGACAATTAGATTTAATTACTGTTAATTAATGTTTTATGTCATAGTTTCTTAAGTTACCGGCCAACTGGCAATCCAATTTGTGCTAATATTTGGTGTTTGGTGAGTGTTATAGACCATGTAATATGAGAATTACTACAAGGTACAACTCTAAAGACATTGCCATCTAACCACCCAATATAGAACACTTGCAGAGCTTCCCAGAATCCCCAATGAACTCCAAATGATGGGGTCTGTCTTGACACGGTTAGGGCTAGAAGGGATGCAGCTATGGCCAGATTATCCTGCTGGGCATGTGCACATCAATATTGCGTCATTTTTGTCACACTGAATAACAACTAATTACTGTATTTGCGTTATTGTAAAGTTAAGTTTAGGGTTGGGGTAGGTGTAGGTGTAGATGTTAATAAAACACAATCTAATAGGTAGCAAATTTAATTTATTGCTATTTTTAGCCGTAGCTGTATCCCTTCTAGCCACAACCACACTGGTGTTGCCATGGATCACTTCCTTCAGAGATTCCCTCCATTCCAGTAGCTCATGATTATTCAAATCTCTAAAGCACAATCGTAGGATGAAATGGTAAATTTCACGGGCAACTGACATGTTTCATGACACGAACCGAGAGAAACTAGTTTTGTATTAAGACAAAACGTCACATGTTACTGGACATTTATAGTTTCTTTCTTTCTTTTTTCTTTTTATATTCTGCTATAAAAGCACCTCTCTGTTCTGATTCTTTTATCATTTTGCTCTTTCTTTTTTTGGCTCTCTCGCACTCTTGAGCCAGCTGCTCGCTTTCTTTTAAAACTCTAGTGCTTTCTATGACTGTTTGTCTCTGTCAGACACACGCATGAACACACCTGAACGCATGCCTGCACGCACTCGCATTTCCAAATGCACACAAACACGGTCTCTGCCCCAAAGGTAGTCCCAGCTGGCATAAATTCAGGCTGGATAGTGGGCACTAAAAGGTTCAGGGTCCTGAAGTGCCCTCAGCATCCACACACTGTGATTTTTCTGTGGTTGTAGCACATGTGGAGGGAACAACAGTGCCTTTCAGACAAAATATCTTCCTTTACCACTGCCATTCATGCGTAGCTCCTTCAGGATGGTTAGCACAATGATCCTAAACACTGTGTACAATCAAAAGCCCTATTTTCAAGACGTATCTGTGAAGTAATTCTGAGAAAGATCTGACTGCATAAATTCAGTCACTCACCTTGCTTCCATTCGGGGTGGGCTCAAAGCAAACGCTGTGGATGCCGGGATAAACGTGGGACCAGCCTTCCGTAGTGCAGTTCCTGCTAATGATGCCTAGAACAAACAGACATTGCTTTGTTAACAGCCAATTTATCAGACTGATTAATGGCAATTTAGACTGACAACCAGCATTAGTGAGTGTTTTGGTAGGTAACGATTCGCAACGGTGCACGTTGCGAAAGCCCAGAGATATCAGAGAAAACTAAACACAAAAATAAGCTAATCAAAAAATTTATCAAGAATAGAGTGAAGCTCAACAAAGCCTGCCAAGAAATGTTTCACCCAAAATCAAAAGAAATAAATATATTTTGCAAAACATTTTGCATAAAGAAAACAAAGATTACATTTAGTACCACTGCAATTTTTGGCATTATTTTTTACGATAATTAAATGCATTTCATCCTTCAGTTACTTTTCTACAATTATTATTATTATTTTACTATTTAGAGCAAACATACTGTATACTACCATTCAAAAGTTTTTTTTTTAAAGAATTAATTTATTCAGCAAGGATGCATTCAATTGATAAAAATTGACAGTAAACACATTTACAATGTCACAAAAGATTTTTATTTTAAATGAATGGTTTTTTTTTACTTTCTATTGATCAAAGAATCTGAAAAAAATGCATCAGTTTTCACAAAATTATTAAGCAGCACAACTGTTTTCAACAATAATAATAATAATAATAATAAATGTTTCTACAATGATTTCTGAAGAATCATATGACACTGAAGACTGGTGTAATATGACTGCTGAAATTTAAAATATATTTAAATAGAAAACAGCTACTTAAAATTAAATATTTCACAATAGTACTGTATTTACTGTATTTTTGATCAAATAAATGTAGCCTTGGTGAACATTAAAATCAGCATTTATTAGCATTTTAAATTAAATTCAAGGCAGTAAAAACAAATGTTGTTTACACTGAAAAGTATTTATTCAGCACGGCAATATTAAATTTTTTTCAAGTTATGTTAATAAGAAAATAAGCATGAGACTGTTCATAATGAGAACCAGGGGTTTGAATGCACACTGAATACAGCATGCAAAAATCTTAATGGTCCTAAAAATAGGCTTCATTTTCTTCAAGCAAAGCATAATTTCTTATATTTTCTCTTTTGATTAGTGAAGAAAAGAGTCTGCTTTCTGTGCCTTTTTCTTTAGGTGTGATTTCTAGCTACATGGGTTGCACTCACTCATTATACTTGTAAATCCATATGGCACCAGTGATAATGGAATAGCATTTTACATCACTGATGCATTCAGTCAAGGCTGAGAGGCAGAGGCTGAGTGTGAAGTATAAATACAGAAAATGTGTGCTCCATGCATTAAAGTGTCTGCGTGTAGGCTTGCTAATACTCTCAGTAACGAAACAACAGCCTCCTACACGTTGCATTGCATCAATGACCACCATTACACCTGGAGAAGAGCAGCTGGCAGGCTAACAAAGAGAACATGAACACATTTACACATCAACCAAACATTACAACACCCAACAGGCCTCTGTACAAGAAAACCAGTAGGCTGAAACATAGATTTTTGAACATTTGATTTAAAAATAGTACTGGATAGAGTGAAGAACAACAGAACAATGCATTTCAAATATAACATGTTAAAATACTTTATTCTATCCCAGTTGAATGTGCAGAGACAACAACCTGTATAAGTAAACAAACCATACCAGAAAATTATTTTAAAATTATGTAAAAGTTGTATAATTATATTTATTATAAAATATAATAATAACATTTATAACTATAAAAATATATTTTTGCAGTTTTTTTAATGTAAAAAAAAGTAAAAAGTCATGGTCAATTTTATTAGTCCAACACTTTATAATATAAAAAAAAATCAAATAATTTAAAATATTGTTTAACAATTACATTTTCATTTACTTGTACAGAGTAAATTATGGAAGCCCTTTTCTGCCAAAGAATGAAAAAAATTTAAAACGTAATTGTGACTTTTTATCTCACAATTCAGATTTTTTTTTCTCACAATTGCGAGATATAAATTATATAATAAATATAAATTTGCAATTGTGAAAAAAACAGAAGTGTGAGATAAAAGCTTTATCTATTATCCATCTATTATAAAAGCAATTATCTTTTACATTTTTTATTCTGTGGCAGAAACAAAAGAACAGAATTGTCTCTGAATTTATATATAATTCTGACTTTGTTCTCAGAATTGCAAGAAAAAAATGTCAGAATTGTGAGATAGAAAGTCAAAATGACCTTATTTATTTATGCATCTATTTATTTATTTTTTCCTTTTGGTGGGAAACAAGCTTATATATAATATATTTTAGCATGGAAAATTTCAAAATATTTTATGAGGATCCATCTTTTTAATTTGGAAGCTTTTTTCTGTTTTGTTTTGTTTTTCCTTTTTCTATTTTTTTCCCAGAGGGGAAAAAAATGGCCTCCGCTTTAATGAGAATTCAATGATTACAATTTTTTTTTTTTTTTACTTCAGAAATCTAACACACTTCTTGTGACATGAGTATGTTCTATGTATATTTTAGGACTCCGAGGAAAGCAGAACGAATATTTAATGGCATTTCAACGGGCCAAATATGAGGGCAAGCACAACTACATCACTGCAGAGCACTTTGCTAGAGAGAGAGAGAATGTAAACTCCCCTGACATGTATCAACATGGAGATTTATTTTTGTCCATGTCCAGCCTGAAACAAATCCCCCAAATACACACCCACACATACTCAGACACACCCAGCCATGCAGATCAGAACATACACATGTGCATATAGACACTCAAACACACACACAAGCCCAACAAAAGGGGCTGTCTGTACAAACAGACAGATTCAGGCTTTATAAAAGTGCTAACTGACCCATCTTTGAAAACCTGGACCACCTTATTCGTCCTATTCACAGGGATCCGCTAATGTGCGTCATCATGTGTGCTCTTATCTTGAATTGAAATTGTCAGAACGGTAATCAAACATGCATTTGTCCACGAGCATAAGTGCTTTGCGGAAGCACATTGCGGGACTGCTCTGCTGCTTCGAACTGCCTTTATTAGTACACAGTGGAGAGTGAGCACAGCTGCTCTATATATAAATAAACTTAATATCAATTAAAAATTTTTTATAGAAATAAACATTTCACAATAAATATGCCTTACAACCCCCAGTATTAAAATAAAGTTTAAAGTGGAAAAGAAAAGTACAACTTTGCAAAGTATTTATTTACTTATTCATTTCATAGTGTTCATCTCTGTGAGTAAATTAATACTTTTTCCACAAAATATGCTACTTTGTATTAATACTGTTAAAAGCCACTTCTAAAATAACTGTGATTAATTTTGGAATCCATTTTAGAATTACACACATACACACATATACATACATACTGTATATATATATATATATATATATATATACACACTGTATAAACACACGCACAATATGCCTTACAACCCCCAGTATTAAAATAAAGTTTAAAGTGGAAAAGAAAAGTACAACTTTGCAAAGTATTTATTTACTTATTCATTTCATAGTGTTCATCTCTGTGAGTAAATTAATACTTTTTCCACAAAATATGCTACTTTGTATTAATACTGTTAAAAGCCACTTCTAAAATAACTGTGATTAATTTTGGAATCCATTTTAGAATTACACACATACACACATATACATACATACTGTATATATATATATATATATATACACACTGTATAAACACACGCACACTTTCTTCCTCTAAAACTGGACCCCAACTGAAACTGAAACTCCCTGATGTAACATACATGAGCTCAGTTGAGGAAGAGGAGAGGGAGGCTGAACCATTTACTGCCCACACAACCCCCGAGGCACCTGAATCTACCTCGTACAATGAGAACGAGTGATATATATATATATATATCTGTTCTAGCCCTTACAATCCATTAACCTCTGTCAAATGATTGGAAATATATTCCACCGAACACTGGGTTGAGAAAGTGCAATGCATTGCTTTTGTGAGAGCTACTTTAGAGAAAAAAACAGCAGATAATATCTGGGGTAACAGCTAATGGAGCATAAATGATGCTGATGATGATGACAGTGATTCATCTGAAAAGTTCAGCCATACATTAGAAAGCTTGATTGGAAATGATAATCGTGTGCTATAAAACCTTAAGTCAGCATGTGTTTCCAGATGTTCTGGGATAATTTGGCTCCTTAACTCTGTGGATATCCAGCGGCACCATGTGTTCATGTGTTCCTGCATGACCTCTCTGAGCCAGCAGGTTAGAAAGCTCACAAGGGCTGAAAATAGCCTGATTGGGGAAGCTTGACAGACAACTTCTCTGTAGGGAAGAAAGGGTGTGCTGGTTCTGTGCCATCGGCTCGGGTCCACGGGTCAATGAGCATGTCCGAGCAGAAGGGGAAAGACATGATTCACTCACTCCATGCAGCCTTCAGTTTACTCCCTTACTCATTAATTTACTCACACTCACATATGCATGCTCACAATCAACACAGTTCACACTATTTATTTACAAAAAGCTGGCCTTATTACTTACCTGCTTTGTGCACATGTGAGCAGAACTAATCATAAACTTCATAAAATCGTATTTTACCGCTTAATTCCATGGCAGAACAAGTTTAGGTTTGTATATACACTGGTGAAACCCTTTGGAGAACATCTAGGCATCTGTTCATTAAGGAGAGCTCTCTAAGGAACTTACAAAATGGAACCTATAAGTTCTTGAAAGACTGTCAACCATTTCTTCATTAACACCCAAAAAAGTGAAAGGTTTTGGAAATATATATTCAAGTTCCTTTAAGACAGAGGTGCCCAAAACTTTAATACAAATGGCCAAAAATCTAACTTGATTGAGGGCTGTGTGCCAAAAGTAAATGTTGCATTACATCCACATACATTATATTAAAACATTTTTTTTCCATTTTCCCCTCCTCTTGTTGTATGGCATGGCAGGCCAAATCAAAGGTCATTACTGGCCCTGGTTTGGGCATCTCTGCTGTAAGATAAGATATATGAAGTATCTTAAAAAGAGCAAGTAGTGGTTCCCCAAATGCTTCTGAGTGTGTGACAACCATTCATTTTTTCATTTAGCGGTATCAGACGATTTTTGTTCTCAGCATCATGTTAAGATGGATAAATGACAGTTTGCAAAAATTAAAGTAAAATTTACCATCTCTGGTGAACAAATTTTTTAGGGCAGCTGGGCAGGTATTGACCACCACCTCTCCGATATCGGCATGGTGCCAGCAAGAAATATTGTCCCACATCCCCCTGCAACCTGTAAGGATGTAGAAACAGAAAACAATATAAAAGCTCAACACATCTGGATCTCAAAATGTGCTGAAATAGCTGAACTTTCAGCAAAATCACTGCAGCAATGCACGTGAGAAACTTGACATGTGTTTGACAGGAACCTGGGAAAATGTTTAGTTTGGGATAAGATCCGCATTCATTGACTAATGTTCTTGAGAGTCTTTCTGCTTTATGTGTTGAGTGTATTTGAATATGTTTTCTCTTTTAAGCTAACCCTACAAACATTACTCGAATTTGCCTTTTAGTTAGCATAGGCTAGGTACTACAGTTCAACCAAAAAAAAAACAAAAAGGGGAAAGTCACTGGATCTCATGAGCCTGGCCCACAGGGACAGGACACATTCCAGCATCTATGGTTAGATGAGTGTGTTGTGAAGGTCTGGACATAAATAGAAAACATCACACCACCATACATCATCATCTACAACTCCAAACGCCCTCAGAAACATCACAGCAAAGAGGGCATGCAGTTCTTTATGTACTAATAGAATAATTGACCTAAAAATGTAGAATTCGGTCATAATTTACTCACCATCATGTTGTTCCAAATCTGTATGATTTTTTCTTCTTCTGTGGAATACTATATAGCACATTTGGAATTGGAATATAATGTACGACTCATATTGATCGCTTTTATGATACATTTATGGCACTTTTTGGATCTTGAGAGGCCAGTCACCCATTCCCTGTCTGTATATAAGAGTGGCCAGTAAAAAATATTTTATAATATTATACACTACTGTTCAAAAGTTTGGGGTCAGAGCCAATTTGATCTTTTGTGTTCCAAAGAAGAAGAAAAAGTCATACAGGTTTGGAATGTCTTGAGGGCAAGTAAATAATGACAGCATTTTCATTTTTGGGAACTATTCCTTTAAACAGCTGCTTCTGAAACAGCTGGTCGTTTCTGAGGAAAAATAAGGAATCTAAACTAAGAGAAAATATGTCACTCATCAAGCATTAAGACACAGTAAACATTGATCACTTTATGAAGTATCAAAACACATACAAAAGTTTATGGAAAAGAGTGGGCAGGACAAAATATTTTATAATATTATACACTACTGTTCAAAAGTTTGGGGTCAGAGCCAATTTGATCTTTTGTGTTCCAAAGAAGAAGAAAAAGTCATACAGGTTTGGAATGTCTTGAGGGCAAGTAAATAATGACAGCATTTTCATTTTTGGGAACTATTCCTTTAAACAGCTGCTTCTGAAACAGCTGGTCGTTTCTGAGGAAAAATAAGGAATCTAAACTAAGAGAAAATATGTCACTCATCAAGCATTAAGACACAGTAAACATTGATCACTTTATGAAGTATAAAAACACATACAAAAGTTTGGGGTCTTTAAATACTTTTATATAAGAAAGTCAAGAAATAAAGTCACAATTGTGAGACAAAGTTATTCTAAGAGGAAAATGGGCTTCTACATGTGGGTCATGTCCAATCCAGACAATATAAATATCTAATTCAACATTGACCTTAAAAGCTGGAGCCAAAAGCAACTCAACCACTATCAGCCAACAGTAAATGTGATTCTACATCTGCCAGAGCAAACGCTGCATGCCAACAGAAAAACAATAAGACATTAACTGATTATGTAGGACAAACAATGTGGCGAGAGCTCATTCACATTTCTTTCACTGTATTGTTTATGGGGAACATGACACAAATACACATCTTTCAAAGTTTGCCTATGCTGTTTCGCATTCTGGCCATTCAAAATACTGTACAAAACAGACACTGTAAGTGGATTTAGAAGATGATATAACGTGCGTGTGCACTTACACATGCACTAATGCAGTACCTTTAGTGTGCGGAGGCAGCTCGTCTGCCAGCATGCCCAAACATTCCTTCTCAGCCATCTGCACCTCATACAGAAAGTGACAGTTTGCATGTCTCCCGCTGACCTTAGGGGGCAAAAGAAAGAAAAGCAGCCGTATGATCTCAATGCTACTGCCTTCCAAGAAGTGACAAAAAAAAAAGTCTCAGTCTGTGTGGTTTTCGTATCATTGATTTTTTTTTAAATATTTTTATAGTTAATTTTGGCTGTAGTTCACCCAAAAATTTAAATTTGCTGAAAATTTACTCATTCTCAGGCCATTCTTCATCAGAACAGATTTGGAGAAATGTAGGATTAAATCACTTGCTCACCAATGGATCCTCTGCAGTCAATGGGTGCCGTCAGAATGAGAGTCCAAACAGCTGATAAAAACATCACAATAATCCACATGACTCCAGTCCATCAATTAACATCTTGTGAAGCAAAAGGCTGTGTGTTTGTGAGAAACAAATCAAAGACGTTTTGATTTGAAACAGTCGCTTCTGGCTAAAATAAGAATCCATAATTAATAATAACGCTTCCTCCAGTGAAAAACTCCATCCCCTCTGTTGTCCTCTCACATCAACATCCACAACATATTTGTCTGGAGCTGTTTTAGACTGTTTGTTCTTGTAAACGGTGCTTGACCTAAGCATATTTCTCTCTTGATTCAGACAAGACGACTTTTTCACTGGAGAAAGCAATATTATAGACAGAGGACTCGTATTTTAGCCGGAAACAACAGTTTTAAGTTTAAAAATGATCAATTTGTTCATCACAAACACATAATGTTTGGCATCGTGTGGATTACTTGTGGATTATTGTGATGATTTTATCAGCTGTTTGGACTCTCATTCTGACGGCACCCATTCACTGCAGAGGATCCTGTGGTGAAGAAATGATGTAATGCTAAATTTCTCCAAATCAGTTCCAATGAAAAAACAAACTTATCTACATCTTGACTGTCCATTTTGGGTAAACTATTCCTTTATATATGTCTATATAGTTTTTGGTTCATTTTATTTCAGTTTTAGTTTTAGTTATTTTAGTACATTAAGATAAAATAAAAATAAATAAATAAATAAACAATGTTGTCTTGGCAACTAAACGAAAAAGTTAACATACTTCATATTTTAATTCAGTTAATGTTTATTTTATTTTATTTTTATGGTTTTAGTTTTAGTTCTAGTTATATAATATCCTGGTCTCAATAACAATACATATTTCCACAGACATGCACCCTGCAGCTTAGGGATCTACATAAACATCACAAAGTGTGTCACCCAAATCAGCGCTTTAACCCTTTAACTTTCACCCCTAAAAGGAGCAAATGAAAAAATTATTTAACTTCAAATTCTTATTAGTAGACATCTAATAAATAGCCCCAGGCACTTTTTTTTTAAATGTATGTTTTATATAAAACTCTACCGTACGGTTGAGCTGTCAGTCCATGGTAAATCTTGATTTAAATTCAGAGAATTATTTATATTAGTTATTTTCCAATAATAAACATTCCTTTAACTTTATTAGTATCTTGGATACATTTCATAACCTTCAGGGTCCACAAAGACAAAAAAATATATTTAAGTGTCTTTATAATATATGTAGATGAATGGCAATATATATGCTATATGATGTCCTTTACAGACATATCAACCGTACGGTCACGCATGATTTTGGATAATTATGGTAAATAAACAATTTTGCATTTCTCATATATTTAGCTATATTTCTGTTCTTTGCCCTCTACCCTATTCACAACAACATTATGGTTTCATCTCTACTTCCTTGATTACTTGTTTGACGCTATTATCTGATGACTGGCCAGCACCAATCTCCCTTCTGAAGTTTGTAAACTGCTGCTGTCACTTGAAAACTGGAAATTCCCAAACCCCCCATGGCAACAGCAGACACAGAGATGGGGCAGTACAGATTGCTCTCTCTTCTCTTCCTTTTGATAGATTTATTCCCCATCAAATTAAGCTCAACCGTACGGTGGAGATATCAGTTAAAGGGTAAGGCAGGGCTGAACTGCTACCTCAGTTATTATGGTCTCCTGGTGAGATCATTCGAAATGACTGATCAGCACAGTTGGACTCAAAGCTGTTGTGATCAAAGAGCCGCCACAAAGCCTGTTCTACTGATGGACTAAAAATCCTCTATTATAAGAACTGTAATAATATCAAGCGAATTATCCAGAGTCACATGAAGTCATCAGTTAAAGATCTCATCAGTTGGTGTCCAGCCATGGATCATTTTTGCTTTATAAATGTGGGGGAATGATAGAAACATTCTGAAAATACAGGCTGTTAGAAATTAAAATTTAGATTTTTTTAAATGTAAAATACAAGCATTCTGTTTGACATCAAAAGAGAGCAAGAGCATGTATTTAAAAAAGGATTCTGGCATTTTTCAACCCAAATGTTTTTAATGCAAGGTCACCGTCTTATGTTTGTGTTTGCAAGCTCTTAGTCACTTTGGCTTCGGGTTTTTCTAAGTGAGCAGCACAGAGACAAATCAACCCCAGATCAGAAGAGGACATAAGCCTACACTTTTAGTCTGTCATTGCTCATCTCTTTCAAAATCTTGAGCTACATCTTTGACGAGAACAGCCGTACTCATCCGAGCAGTGCTTCCTTCTCTATATATCACAGCTAGCAAGATCACCACACACACTAATGATATGAGTGATTGTATCAGGATTATTCTGGAAACTAAGTGACGAGGATGCAAGTAACTAAAATGTCAAAATGAGATGAATATTTCAGATAATCAGATAAATGACACTTATCAGACCTCTAAAAGTTGTTTCAAGTAAATATGGCTAACATTTAGGTGAAAAAGTCATTTTAAATACCATATAGACAAGACTGTGAGTTTATTTTTTTAAAAGTTAAATTCTATAAAAACACATACTAATGTTCAAAGGTTTGGGTCAGTAAGATTTTCTTAACATTGTTAAAAGAAGTATTTTATGCTCACCAAGGCTGCATTTATTTGATTAAAAATACAGTAAAAATAGTAATATTTGTTGAATATTATTACAATTTAAAATAACTCTTTTCTACTTTAATTTATTTTAAAATATAATTTATTCATATGATGTCAAAGCTGAATTTTCAGCAGCCGTTACTCCAGTCTTCAATGTCACATGATTCTTCACAATTTGGTGCTCAAGGAACATTTTTTTATTATAATCAATGTTGAAAAAAGTTGTGCTGCTTAAAATGTAAAGTCTTTACTATCCCTTATGACCAATTTAATATGTCTTTGCATAATGAAGTCAAAAATTCTTTAAAAAGTAAAAAATTAAAAATTAAAAGGAAAGATAACAATTAGCTGATCTTTTGTGACAACATCCCATATCCAAGCTAATGGGGTCAATATATGGGGGAAGTTGTCACAATGGAACCTGCTCTTAAAAAGCCTATTGTAGGTTTTTCAGCAAATATTTAAAAAGTAAAACAGTTCTGAAACATAAAACAATAAACACAACGGCAAATGGCAACATACAAAAATAGGAGACTATTTGTTTTGACCAAAAAATATTGTAATAAATACATTTTTAAAAATTGAAACATTTATAAGCCACAAGACTTAAATATAATGGCGCTTTTCCACTGCGTGGTACGACTCGGCACGGCACGGCTCAGTACGGCTCGGCACGGTTCGGCTCGGCACGGTTTGCGTTTCCACTGCAGTTCAGTACCGCTTTAGAGTGGGCGGAATTATTCACATGTCGTTATAGTTGCGCCGCCTCTAGGCCTGCCCAGCGGCCATGTAAGATTTTCCGATCAAAGCGGAAGTAACCCTACACGGCTTGGACGGTAGCAGAGGGCGTGATTGCCAAGACGGAGCTGAATTTGGCGCGAGATGTGCCGCGAGAGTCTCTTCTACGGCCGGCATCGCCGCGTAGACGTGAGCCGCCATTTTAGAAACCGTGGCAAAATCAGCGGCGGCGGGATTAGTGATACGCGCCGAAAAAGATTCCAAGTTTCCAAGACCTCGAAACCTCGTAGTGGAGGTCTTGGAAAAAGGGGAGAGGCCTACGGGGCTGAGACGGAGTGCGGCTGGACAAAAATCGATCGTCCAGTTTCGACTGGGACTGAGTTTG
>NW_015664178.1:172102-185143 GCF_001515625.1 Sinocyclocheilus rhinocerous | reverse complement strand
ACCAGGTGCCAGGTACTGTACTCAGTGAAAACCCCCTCAAAAGTGAACCGTACCGAGCCGTACCATGCAGTGGAAAAGCGCCATAAGTGAAATGTTATAGTTACTTTTACCTTTTTCACACAGAAGAGAGACTGGGGCAAGCTGTCACAAGGGAGGTATAGCCCTTGTGACAACTTGCCCCATCTACCTTATATATGAAAGAGGCCAAAGTAGCCATAACATTTAGAGTCACATTTAGAGTGGCAGCATGTCCAGTGCATTTTCATCTTTAAACAAAGATGACCTTAGTAATGTTACTCAGTCAGTAATGTCACTCAGTCACCCTATTTTATTTGCAATATCCTTTTGCATCCTTCTGTAGTGCTGTGCATGTGACACAGTTTCCTGCTCGCTCATGCCTAAACCCCACTAGAGTAACTGCCAACAAACTCATTTCCATGCGTTTTTTTAGGACTACAAATTTATTTGAAGGTTATGGGGGAAATGTACTTACAATGAAATGTAGTTGCTAATCTTTTATTTTCACTGTAAACAATGACAAAGCGCAGCACAGACAGCATCTGGCTACACTGGATTTGCGGGTGGTTAGTGAATAAAATATGGTTTTGCTCTGAAATGCCACAAACAAAAGTGGTGTGACTGTTGAAGTTTAAACCTACGATGATGAACATCTTTACTATGTCTTCTGTGGCTTGACAATGTGTTTCTGTGCTACTCTGTTTCTCTTCTGACACAGTCAAGATGACTTAAGCTGCATGAGATGAATCTGGATTCTGGAATCTTCCACTTTTGAACTGAAGTGGGTCAGCTGGAAAGCATGAAACTTTGCAAATGTCATCATCTGATTATCTGCGATCGTGTGGTCTCGTGTTTACGGTGAAAAGCAGTTGTGCAACTGTTATCAGTTTGCAAGCCAACTTTCAATTTCTCTCACAAGAGCATAAAGCATCGCTTAAAAAGTAATTAAACACTTTCCCAATGAGAATAAGAAATGCATTTCAAGGTCAAAAGCGTTCTGAGATTTTGTTGCTTAGTTTAAAAAGTTGTGCAACACACAAAAAGCTGTGTTATTACTATCAAAACAGTGCAGAAATTTCTAAAACAATTTTGTGATTACTTTATTATTTAGTAGAAAAATACCTCCTGGATTATTGCTGTTTTTGTCGTTTCAAATCCTAAACTACTATCAGAAGAATAACACATAGGCTACCTTTGACATTTTTGTTGTTTCATGATTCATTTTGTGCTTTGTTATTTATTTATTTAAATTATAAAAACATTTTTTCCTGAGTACTCAAAGTATTGAATGGAAAAAGATCTTCTGGATTATTGTCATTTTCGTACAGCATAGGAGGTTGGAATTTTTTTTTTAGAGGAAAAGAAAAAAACTGTTCTTTCTGCCACTAAAACATTGTATTGTTCAGATCCACAAAAGCCTGTCACAGAAATACGATACAATACCATCAAACCCCAGGAGGACAAGGAGTAGCGAAATAAAAAATGGCATTAAATGTTGCTGTATGAAATTGGTCAGGGATTGAATTTTAATAGAGCACAACCACACATAACTTCCTCTCGGAGCTTTGATGGGATCTCTGTGTCATATGTCTTCAGTATCTGACGATACCTCTTGATCCATGGATTGAAAACCTAGTTTTAGGGACGTAAACCTAGTTTTAAGGATTTTTTGGGAGCAGAAATTCCATGAGCTTTAGAAATCACTGTAAATTAAAAAAGTAGTACAACAAGAAAAGGTTATTTTATATAAATATGAGAATTGCTGCACACAAAACAATTACGTTTGAGTGCATTCTCAATACTAATCCAAGACAAAGACTGTAGAGTGGAAAACATATCAAGGACAGTCCTCTTGTAGCATAATCCCTGTAGAAGACAAACTACACAGATATACATTACATCTGAAAAATTCTCCAGCATTCTAACATTGAGTTTGTGTGTTACATGGTGTATCTGTGCCTCTGGGGATGCAGCCATATGGACACACAGTGTTGCACTTTAATTAAGGTCATAAAGAGATGCTCGATTATCTAAAAGAAAAGTAACTGCTTAATGGACTTTTGAATAGATAAGCTTTGGCTTATTTAAAACGAGATTAACAGCAATGGCTTGTAAACAATATCTTATATAAGTTTAGTTATGGCGCATCAATTTTCCTGCATCTAAACTATTTATCTTTGACCTTGGTATTTAACCTGCAACAAGTCCTTTTTTTTTTTTTTTTTTATCTTTTTCAGAAAAAAAAAAATCTAAACAGCCTTAAAACAACATAAATTAACCTTAGAAGTAAAATTGCATGAGATAATACGACTTGTTTTCAGAGAACATTTCTTAAATATTAGGTATTTTTCACTTGTTTTAAGCATTTATTTGCTTGTTAGTATATCTAACAGCCATTTTGTGCCGTACATACAAAGTTTAAACTTTATGAGACCGTTTATAGGTTTTATAGCTGTAAAAGTCCATTAGGAGGTCAATGTTGAAAGTACTTTTAAAACATTTTTGCATGCATTTTCAAATATTTAAGGAAAATAATTAAAATTTTAGCTGGGCAAAAAAGCATATAGGTTTTTATTTGTCTGCAAGCCACCAGTTTTAAGCTCCACAGCAAGAAATTGAGTAGCTCGTGCACTGATGAGTCTTTTTGTGAGAGCCCTTTGGGCGAAACACCTGAATCACCACAGAGACCTTGTCTAGAATAGCCCTGACCCAGTTCTGACCGCTCCTTTAAAACATTGTGTTATGTCTCTTTTTAATATATTTGAGAGACTCATTTAAATTGTAATTTAATTTGAAACTGTAAGAGTGAACAGCACAAGCAGAACACAGAGAGGTTGTTGCGAAGCGAAGATCAATAAACCAAATGTAATAAGAATAGAAATTTCACACTTTTAACCCTAATGGCTAAAAAAAATTAAGAAAGAAAAAATAAATTAATTTGTGGTTACCTTAGATTGCACATACAATTCAGATTTTTTTGTGGCTTATTTCTCAGTGAATATTTCTCAGAAAAAAAAGTTTATAATTTGTAGACACATACCTTAAAGTCTTTGCTGCCAAAAAATAATGAAATATTTCGACCGCTAGTGCCCAGGAAAAAAAAAAAGATTCACTGAACGCATGTTGACCTTCTGTGACAACATGCCCCAATAACTGTGGATGTGGTAATGGGTTATGTTGTCACAACTTATCCCGACATTAAACAGCCAATTTTATGCTTTTTAAAAAGTAAGCAATTACAAAGCACAAAATGATTCGAAAAATGTAAAAGTTAGCCTATGTGCTATTCTTCTGATAGTCACTGGTTTTGACATAATTTCTAGCTAGACCAGGCTGGTCAAGATTTCAATGATAGATCAGCTGGTAGTCTAGCAGGGCTAAGATCAACCAGGCAAACCACTTTATACCAATAATGAACCAGCTATCATATTCCAAAACCAGCTACTGTAAACTGATATAAGCTGACTTTCATGATCTTTGTTCAATGTTTTTCAATTGCATCAAACACATTTGAAATGTAACTCATATATTTTTGTAATTCATAAATTGAACAAAACTATAAATATAACATAAATACGTGACAACTTGACGTGACCTTTGTGAAAAACACTGAAAACAGAGTTCAACCGAACCCCTTAGTTTAAATCTACATTCATTATACAGTTGATACCTGAAACATGCTAGCATGGTTTTAGTGTGTTAACTTATTTACCTAACAGCTATGGCTACAATATAATAGTTTGGAGGACACCATTCAAAGACATTGCAACGTTTTGAACTAGGTTTGAAACCAATATAAAAAACCAAAAGTAGAGAAAACTCGCATTTGTTGTGTTTGGACTTCTCACTCAGATTTCATATTTACTGAAACACGGCCCTTATGACAACACATCGCCCCTATTGACAGTTGAAAGCCGCACACCTGAGGCTGAGTAACTCAAAAGTACCGGCGCAGGTAGGGTCGTTACTTACCGCGTGCGCGTGCCAAACTAAGAGAAAAGTCAAACAGTTGTTCACGAGGTTCATCTTCATTTCTTGCTGGTTTCATAAATAATATCTCTCTTGATCGTAAGTTCCGAGCAGTCCTCAGCATCAAGAGCGAGAAGTCATCCTTCAAGTCAGAAGAAAACAAACCACTTGCGCCGAGATGTCCGGTGAAAACACTTCTGAGCGCGCAAAACCCATGTGCTGTGTGCAGGAGGGCTGAGCGCGAGCTCTCGCTGAGGGGAGGCTGTTGATTCTGTTCCTCCTCCTTTAGATCATCAGATGAGCCTTATGCACACATCTTACACTGCCAGCACTTGGACAGATGTTTAACTGGCATTCATTTCAAACACTTTGAGTGTTTATCTGATTTGGGGTCACTCAAATTGGGGTGATTTTGATGATTATGGGCTAAATAGGGCTGGTTGTTACACTTTTTTACTCCAGTAAATATTTCTCAGAGTAGATTTAGTTTGAAAGTCGGTCTCTGTATAGACACATACTCTAAAAATCATTGGCTACACAAAAGCGATTGAACATTTCCACAGCCCAGGACAAAACATGTTGTCAAAAGACCTTTAGACAACATGCCCCTATTTAGTTAGTCCCAATCGAACCTGCCTTTAAACAGCCTATAATGGCTTTTCAGCAACATTTAAACAGTAAAACAATCGTGAATAAAATAAATCATGAAACAGCAAAATGTACAAAAATATTGAAAACTTTTTTTTTTTTTTGGCCAATACATATTGTATTTAATGAATTTATACCAAAACACGTGATGACTTGCCTCAACTTGACTTCTATGAAAAATAACGTGTGCTGGCACAAGGACAGAATTCATTAAAATATTCTCATTTAAAAGCAACATACAAAATCACTCTTACACAAACAACATTTTGATATCTTTTACTTGTTTGGTTGGGTGGCTGTGAAAAAGCACAGTTCATCTGGAGAGAAGAGCAATCAGTTAACAAGCATGAAAATGAGTGTGAAAATAAGCGTGAAGTCTTATTTGGATTCTAAAATATATCTTTTCACTTTATTATTTATTAGTTTGGACTCCAAACTATTGTGCATCAAGTGATTTGCTGATTAGTTCAGCATTAACTTGAGAAAATAAGCTAACTTCTCCCTTCTTAAAGATGAAGTCTTGTGGGTGAACCTGTGAATATTTTTGCTTTCATATAAATGTCAAACCACAAGTTATGTAGTTCACAGATGTGATAAACTTGAAAGAGTGACTGACCAACAAAAACATTTATGTGTGTAAAGGTAGAGGAGACATATTCCTTTTTTTAATGTATTTTTGTGCTTGTCAGGTTTTGCTATTTAACTTTTTAAACTACAGTACACTGAAAAAATTGGTGAAGAATTGGCTTTGGCAATTATTTATTTTCTTTGTAATTACTTTGGCAAATTACAAAGCAGCAGCAAGTACACTAAATTAAATGTGAAACTTTGAAGTACTGTAGAAAAACTGAAACTGCATTTTCTTGTAAAACATTCTCTAATCATTTTTGTATTATTACTTGAAAAATCATTTTACAGTGTATGAATTGAACACTGATTCATTTGGACCTGAATTACTTGGAACAGCTATATCTGTATTTGAAAGATCTGCCCAATAAATGACACCCAAGATGCCGCCAGTGTGTGTACCGGGTCAGTTGAGCTAAACAGCAGCTTAATAAATCGTAACTTTCTCAGCACTGAAGTGCAGTTCCAGGAAATCACCTCATTCATAAGCATTGTATTTATTCTTGGTCAGGTAATGTGACTCTATGAACATCATGTGATGGAGTTTGGAGACAGATGTGGAAATATGTAAATCAGAGAGCAGCCATTGTCTCTTTGAGCTGATGGGAGAAGAGTGTATCAAACAGAAACATGGTAATATATGAAAAAGATCTGTCTCGAGTGTTATTATTATAAAGTACAGCTCATGTATACTCTTAAATGCTCTTTAAAATAAAGGTTCCAAAGGGGGTTTTCACAGCGATGCCATAGGAGAACCATTTTTGGTGCCCTAAAGAACCCTTCATTGAACACTAACAGTTCTTAAAAGAACCATCTTTTTCTTAGTGTGAAGAACATTTTAAAAATCTAAAGAACATTTTTTCATTATAAGGAACCTTTTGTGGAATGTAAAATTTCCATTGACTGTTAAAGGTTCTTCGTGGAACCTTATGACAATAAAGAACCTTTATTTTCAAGAGTGTATTTGAGGATAATGTTCAAAAATGAATGCAATACAGTGTGAGAATTTGCTTATTAGTGACTTTGTAGTTATTCTGGAGATGACTGGCTGGGCTTTGACATGCCAGTGACCTCTTCTGGTTGTCCTAGGGCTAATGTGTCACATGATAAGTCATCCTACCATATAATGAGTTTTGGATGAAACCATCCCAAATGTGATGTTAGAGAACGCATTTTATTCAAATGTAAACCAGACGTTGCCAGACAGATGAGAACACAATTTAATCTGCGTATTTTGAGGTCTGTCAAACTACACAGGATGTCTGAATTAATGCATTTTCATAAAATATGAGTAGCAAGTTTTATTTTGAATCAAGCCGGATGATCATAGACAGTGTGGAAAGATGAACAGAAGACATTACTCTCTCAAATCCAGACCATCTGCACTGGAACATTTCACAAAGGAAAATACTGACATGTAGTTGATCATCATTTATGGCTTTTTATTTTGGTGTATGCTTTTACGTTCCCAAAAATGCACCTTGCGTCAGATGCGCATATTAAAACCCAGACAGGATTTCTCCTTCTATGGAGATCCAATGGTGTATCATTTCCCAAAAAGTCTGAGAAGGAAAAATGAACAGAGAGTGCACTGAATAGAGTCTAGATTAAGACCTGCACTGATAGTTCCCACAGATAGTGGACTGATCCAGGACATGTCATTATGAAGAAATTCTGCTCAGACAGGAATCTGAAACATGATATTTCACTGCTAGTCTCAGTCTGGGATATTTCATAGGTTGTGGGGAAAAAAGGAAAAAAAAATTCATGAATATTCTGTTCTAAAACTTTTGCTGAGAACAAAATAGTCCATTACAACGTATGAAACAATCTGCATTGCAACAAAGATCAACACTGTTGCTACAATATTACAGAACTATTAATGTTAAAACATAAAGATGTCTGGCTGCAGGTAACTTATGCATTAAGCTTAAAGGAATAGTTTATCCAAAAATGAAATTTTGCTGAAAACTCACCATCAGGCCATCCATGTTATAGATGAGTTTGTTTCTTCATCAGAACTGATTTGGAGAAATTTAGCATTACATCACTTGCTCACCACTGAATCCTCTGCAGTGAATGGGTGCCGTCAGAATGAGAGTCCAAACAGCTGATAAAAACATCACAATAATCCACAAGTAGTCCACACAACTCCAGTCCATCAATTATAACCTTGTGAAGTGAAAAGCTGTGCGTCTATAATACTGCTTTCTGAATCAGGAAAGAAATCTGCACAGATCAAGTTTCTAAGATCATTTCAGATCGTTTCTAAGTGAAAACAGTCCAAAACATTTCTGTGTGTTATTATTGATTATGGACTGGTATTTTGGCCAGAAGTGGCAGTTTAAAGTTAAAATGACTTGGATTACTTTCTTACAAACATGCAGCTTTTCAAGACATTAATTGATGGCCTGGAGTCGTGTGGACTACTTGTGGATTTTTGTGATGTTCTTATCAGTTGTTTGGACTCTCATTCTGACGGCACCCATTCACTGCTGAGGATCCATTGGATGCAAGTGATGCAATGCTAAATTTTTTCAAATCAGTTTCAATGAAAAAACAAACTCATCTACATCTTGGATGGCTTTAGGGTGAGTACTTTTTTTTTTTTTTTAGCAAATTTTCATTTTTGGTTGAACTATTTCTTTAAGCTTTACAGAAGCATCAACAATAAAAAAAAAGGTCTTTGCTTAAGAAAATACAACTGTAGTGATGTATGGATCAGAATTATTACGTGTCTTCTTAGTGTTCTCATTCCTGGCAAATTCTTTCTTTAAAAAAAGGACCTATTACGCAGACTCTGCCAGAGTAACAGAAATAATGACAAACATTTTGTCTAACGTTGAGATGTGTTTAGACTATTCATTACTTTGTTGTGATATTAAAGAGGGGGGAATGTAAGCACATAAAGATCCAAATAAATTGGGCCATGCAAACCTTTACAGAGAACTGTGAATATTTGGGTTCCCAGCATTTCAGGCCTCATAATGGTAAAACAGCTGAATACTTTCCATTTCTATTAAACTACCTATGAATATGAGTTCAGATCTCTGACACAGCAGCAGGGACTTTTACATGGCTAATTTAAGTTATGTTAAGTTAAGTCAGACTATGCCATCACTGCCCAAGACATCTTCTCATCCTGTTATGACATACCTTTGTAAATACCAGAATTGTTCATGTCGGGCAATGCATTATTAGTGTACATTGTCAGTAAAACCTCAAAGAGAAAAATAACACAGTTATACTTTCACTAACAACTTGGAAAAGGCGATGACGTAAAGAAACAGTATTTGTTATGTACAGTATATTCATCTTTGTTTATAGGTTGCAGACATGTTGGTGTCAGTCTATGTGTGTTCATTTAGCACCATCTGCTGGAGCTTCTTCTTAAGGTCAACGAGAATTATTTTGGGAAAATCTGTTTTTCCCATTCACTCCAATCCAAAGAAATGACAGGTCTTATAATATGTTTTAATGTTAATATGTTTTGGGACCTGTAAAAACAATGCAATTACAGAGATGTTTTTAGTAGCATTACTTATTATTGCCCATAACAACTCATACAACATTTCATATGTAAGAGAGTAAAGAAATAAATCTATTAAGGCACATGTATGCATAGGCTACACATACATTTCACTGTGAAAACTATTTTGATCATGATCGTTTTTCAATAATCAATAAATAAAGACACTTTCATCTCTCTATTTCAAAACGGTCATATTTGCATATTTGAGGGGGGAAAAGTCGAATAGTTTGCATCACTGGATACAGCTGTCGGTCATTTAACATTTCTACCATAAAACAGTTGACTAATATTAAATGATTTGCCTTTTGCTAAACCCTACTTTGATTTGATTGGCCATCTAAATTATTTTGACATTGACGAGCGTTGTTAGCCACGCGCATCTGTAGACTAGCGCAGGTTAATGCTCGCACTTTAATAGTATTTATAGATCCAAACAGGCTGCGTGACTATGAGAAATGATTACCTCAGTCAAAATGTACGTCGGTAATCGGCTAATGTTGGCACCCGTGCCATAGGTTGCTGACATCTGGTCTACTGCATTTGTTAAACTCAACCGTGCTCAACAAAGTTACCTAAAATGTTAGAGTGGGAAAAAACGATTACGCAAAATATTTTTTCTTTAATTTATAGGAAATATATGTTTATCAACTATGACAAACAATATTTGGTCCAAAGTCAGTCCTTAATTACTGCAGGTTAAATATGCAACCTTGTTACTTGTAACCTTTTATTTTGCTTTTTACTTTTACATTTTTTTGTGTTAATTTTAATTTAACTTCATTTTAAAGTTTTATTCGTTTTGTTTTTGTCGTTTTTATTAGTTTTTTAAGTCTATATAGTTTTTATTCATTTGCATTTATTAGTTTTAGTTGATTTAGTTCTATTTATTTCAGTAGCCTACTTTAACGAAAATGAAAAATGTTGCCTTGGTAACAAGCTCAAATAAAATACGTTTAAGTTTTTAGTTTTAGTTATGATAATAACCCAGACATATTTAAAATTTGAATAATAGGGTTGCAAACCAATTAACTGAATTGAAAATTAAAACCGCTCATATAATATTTGATCACCTGTCCCTGCAAAGCCCCAAAACATGCTGTAGATTTATAATAAATACATTTCTGAGATGATGTGCTCATCATATCTAACAGAGAGGCCACACAACTCATAAACAGCTAGGCTAGATAAGTTCAGTTTTAATTTGAATTTTCTATTTATGAATACATAAAAACTTCCACAGAGCAGTAAGGCTTGAGAAAAAAAAAAGAGCTTCAAGGTGAGACGTGCAAAGTAAAGCGCGCAACTGCAGCGTTCTGCCACTAGAGTTCTCCCACAGCCTGTGACTATATGTGTGTGAGTGTGTGTTTACCCCCTCCGAGCTCTCAAGTGTGGCCGGGCTCCTCCAACCAACCACAATTCTGACATTTAACTCCGGAAACACAAATGTAACCAGCGCTGCGTTACATCCTAAAGTGAGACTGAACGGCGAGGCGTTTGATCAGCTGTCGGACAGCGGTAAGTAAGCGCATAAACCGGGTCGATTTCATGACATTCGCAGCAAAGAGGAACAAAAAATCCACTCCCAACTGGTTGGTTTTGTCTAGAAGCGAGGGAGGGATATCAACATGGCGTCCATGTAGCTCACTAACCAACAAGAATGTCTAGGCACCGAATGAAGATTTTCCCTCCATTTGCAATTTGATTGGGTTATTAATCGCGATTATTTGCAGTTTGATTATATGTAGCGCGTGTCAAAAACGGCTCGCGAGTTTACGATGTCCTCATGTTTATAGTTTTGCGACTCTTAGACAGCCGTTTGTCGTTTCTTTCCGGCACTGTGACCGAAATGCGGGACCTGCGCTGGGTTTTATTGATCACTGATAAGACAGACAGCTGTCAAAGTCATCGTGGCTTTTGAAATAACGTTATTTTGATCGCTTCGTTAATATAATCGGGTTCTTAATGCTTTTACGCCGTGCATTCCAGCACTCGGGTTGTGGATCACACGAGCTGTTGTGGTTCTGTAGTCTTCTGCGGGGGTTTTAAACATCACTGGCAACATTTTGTAGACCGTAACAGTGTGAACAAAAGTTACGATTGTCACAAAAACGTGTAACGTTGCTGTAGTAACATTCGATCCAGGAGGCGATCGGTTCCCATCCTTTCTGCGTAACTTATGTATTGCGCAATAAAGCGAACATGTCTCGCTGGTCACTTCAAAACCGTGCTCAGTGAATTATTATGTTAACTACAAATGTGGACTCATACGTAAAATAATAGCATTAAAAGGATGTAAATACACATGTGGTGAATATTCTAGATATATCAAGGCTTCCACAAAAGCTGTTTTATTCTACATGGAGTGGGTCGCCACTTAATTTGTGCTGCCATGTTGACGTCACGTGAACAGCCATGCAATTGACCAAGTTGCCAGTAATTATAATAACAATGTTTTGCTGCATATCACTTTCAGCCAAGGTGCTTTAAAAGTGTAAGTGTTGTAAACCAACAGTATTTAGTATTCAAACTTCATGCATCCAGACCTATAGGAGTCAGTATGACCTCAACAAAAACAGCCAAACAGTAAAAAAAAAAAACGAGTACACTTTTAAATGTTATAAAATGCAAATGACTTAAAATAGTTTCCCTTTTTTTCCCCATGTGAGTAATTTTATAGTGTTACATTATATATCATTTGACTTGTTCTTTCCACACATTAAGTTATTTCTGTTTATTGAAAGGTGAACCTTTATCAACCAAGGCTTTATTTACATCATGTAAAAATAGGTGGTTAGATTAATGTCTTCTACCTTGAAAACTTGATTTATGTAATTTCATTAATGAGTTTGTCTTGGATTCCTGGAAACTCATTAGAATGCACTTTTATTAATAAATTGCAGCCTTCAAAAGGAGTTCCAGCTCTTCATCCTCTGTAAGAACCATCTGGCAGTTGAATGTAGAAGCTGTAACTTAAAGTATGCACAACAGCAATAAATGTGACAGTCATATTTATCTGTTCTTCATGCCACATTCTAATATACTGCTGGCAGTAGGGTTGTCACGATTATGAAATTTGGCTGACGAATAATTGTCTAAAAATAGTCACGGTTATTGTGATTAATTGTCTGTTTTAGGGCTTTGGCGATTATGCCAATTATCGCGATTAATTGTCTGTTTTTTATGGCTTTCATTATATAATTGTGATTAATTTAAGGGTTCAGTAAATAATTATGATGTTATCTTTTAATCTTTTTTGAGTTATTATTTTGCAGTGTAAGATTACATAGAGTATTCCAAATTCTAAGAATCGGCCAATACCGATCCAACACCAGCGCTATTTTTTTTTCTACACCACTACAGGATATCAATACTGTGTTTGTGGAACTAATGGTCACTCTTTTTTTTAACCCTTTGTTATACATAATCCACTAAATACTCACTTCCTCATTACAGAGAAAAACTACATTTGAATAAAAATATATAAGCTATGAAATTGAAGCAACATAAGTCACAGCGCACTGCATTCCACACTGTACACAAACAAAGAGAATAGAAATGAGAGAGCAATGAACTCCAGCAAGATGTCATTTTATGCGAATCCCCAGACCTTTATCTACACATCAAGTATTATAATGGGAATATATCATCTTGGAGAGAGAGTTTTACCGTGCTGACTGTCATAACTGAACGTGACGTGCTGTTTGAATGCTGAGCGGAGAATGACTGACAGCTGCAGCAGAAGGAAGATCAATTTCTGTAAACTTAAATTTAACAATGTAAATATAATTCTGTCCCTCACATTAAGATTTGGAATGGCTTCAGATGATATAGGCTATACAGTGCATGAAAATCAAACTGGTGCTCTTCTGTTTCTTTTGGTGTATGACTCCCCCTTGTGCCATATAAAAAGCACAAGAATCGCGGTTGTCTGAAACAATCGCGGTTAGATCAAATAATCGCGATTAGATGGTTATTTAATTATCGCTACATGCCTAGCTGGCACTCTACAGAGTGAATACTGCTGAGGGTTTTTATAGAACTGGTTTTGCTTTCTACATTTCATTTTGACTGTAAATCTCTGTATAATCTCTGTAAATCTCTGTATATTTTTTATATAAAGATCCTAGAAGAATTTCCGCCCTAGGTTTACATGTGATTATAGTTGCAGGAGCTCTTTATAAAGAGAACAGAGTTCATTTAGATGGAGACTTAATGATGAAGTTATGTTATACTTTGGTGACATTTTC
>NW_015664178.1:160588-170969 GCF_001515625.1 Sinocyclocheilus rhinocerous | reverse complement strand
ATCCAACACCAGTGCTATTTTTTTTCTACACCACTACAGAATATCAATACTGTGTTTGTGGAACTAATGGTCACTCTTTTTTTTAACCCTTTGTTATACATAATCCACTAAATACTCACTTCCTCATTACAGAGAAAAACTACATTTGAATAAAAATATATAAGCTATGAAATTGAAGCAACATAAGTCACAGCGCACTGCATTCCACACTGTACACAAACAAAGAGAATAGAAATGAGAGAGCAATGAACTCCAGCAAGATGTCATTTTATGCGAATCCCCAGACCTTTATCTACACATCAAGTATTATAATGGGAATATATCATCTTGGAGAGAGAGTTTTACCGTGCTGACTGTCATAACTGAACGTGACGTGCTGTTTGAATGCTGAGCGGAGAATGACTGACAGCTGCAGCAGAAGGAAGATCAATTTCTGTAAACTTAAATTTAACAATGTAAATATAATTCTGTCCCTCACAATAAGATTTGGAATGGCTTCAGATGATATAGGCTATACAGTGCATGAAAATCAAACTGGTGCTCTTCTGTTTCTTTTGGTGTATGACTCCCCCTTGTGCCATATAAAAAGCACAAGAATCACGGTTGTCTGAAACAATCGCGGTTAGATCAAATAATCGCGATTAGATGGTTATTTAATTATTGCGACAGGCCTAGCTGGCACTCTGCAGAGTGAATACTGCTGAGGGTTTTTATAGAACTGGTTTTGCTTTCTACATTTCATTTTGACTGTAAATCTCTGTATAATCTCTGTAAATCTCTATATTTTTTATATAAAGATCCTAGAAGAATTTCCGCCCTAGGTTTACATGTGATTATAGTTGCAGGAGCTCTTTATAAAGAGAACAGAGTTCATTTAGATGGAGACTTAATGATGAAGTTATGTTATACTTTGGTGACATTTTCCGTGAAGATTTATTGTTTGTCCACAATGATGTAGATGCACAATGAGAGGCACTGTAGAGAGAAATGGTGTGTAATTTGATGCCGTCTCTGACAAAACAACAAATATTTGCATTTTGCTGTTTTATATGCAAGCACCTAAGCGCTTCAGACTGTACTTTGCTTATTGTGAGCAGCGTATGTGTTTGTTCAAGAGCTTGTTCTGGTTTAATTATTCTAGGTTGAAACTGGCCATAATGTCGAGGGTGGTGAAAAAGAGGCAAGCGGACCCCAAGGTGGTTCAGTATGTCTGGTCAGCCATCGAAGTCATCCGCAATCAGAAACAAATCGCAAACATGGACAGAATCTCAAAGTAAATGCTTTAATTCTTCTCTCTTTTCTAATAATATCAATGTATACATTTAAATCCTATCTAAGAGATGGCCTTGCGTGTTTTGGTGCAGATATTTAAGTCGTGTGTATGGGATGCACTCTAAAGACACGGCCAGACATCTAGTTCTGGCTGTGAAAGACGGTCTGGTGGTGGAGACGCTCACAGTGGGCTGCAAAGGCTCCAAGGCCGGGATCGAACAGGAGGGATACTGGCTTCCAGGAGACGAGATGGTGAGACATAAACCAGAGCATGTCTATTTTAAACATGACATACTTTTATCTACATGCCTCCTAGATAGGGCTGTCCAAAAAAATATTTGAATTTCGATACTCTTTGTGATTGGTTTTTGGTCCTTTGTATTAAACTATACATATACATACATGGTGCTGTTTTTTTTCTAATTGTTTAAGCAACTTTATTAAGTATATATGGTTTATAAACATTATTTTAAACATTATGCACTTTTTTTCAAAGATAGTCGTGTTATTTTATTATGCTTTGAAGAAACGTGCATAATATTTTGCTCGATGCGCCCTCTTGTGGCCTCAGGAGAGAAGCCAAAAGCTTTTTTTCCCCTAAATGAAATTATGCCTTTTAAATTTGAATATAATTTGAATTTTGATCATATTTAAGTGGAAAATTCGAATTTAGTTTTTCAGTCATTTTGATAGCCCTACTCCTAGATAAAAATGCTAAAGGTAAACATGGCTTGGTTTTACTACACATTAATCAAATGAAATAAAGAGCTCAAAATGTAGATATGCTGCTGGCTTCAGCACAGCCGTGCGTTACTGAAGACCATCAGTAAAACATTTGATTGGTTCCTCAGCTTATATGGACCAAAAAACAAACAAACAAACAAACAAAAAAAACTCAACTGTGAGTTTTCAGCTGTCAACTTCCTCTGTATGCACTAGTGATGGTAGATGCTGATGTTTCAGTGACTTCACCAGCACATAGAGACATTCCTCTGCTGTGTGAGAGAGCATGCTTGAAGGAAGCACTGTTTGTTTTTGGGGTATGGCTTAAAGCTAGAAAGATACATATCTATCCCAGGTTTCATCAGCTATATGTGTGGTCTTCATTCAATATTCAAATATTTGCTTATTTGTATGACAGCCCTGTCTACATATACTACTATTCAAACTGTGGGGTCAGTTTGAAAGAAATTAATTTTATTACATTTGATCAACTTTGACAGTAAAGACTTTTACATTGTTACATTTTCTTATTTCAAAGAAATGTTCTTTTGAACTTTCTATTCATTTTAGTATCCTAAACAATGTATCTCCACGAAAATATCAAGCAGCAAAACTGATTTCAACATTGATGATAAGAAATTTGATTTCTAAAAGATCATGTGACACTGAAGACTGGAGTAATGGCTGCTGAAAATTCAGCTTTGCCATCACAGGAATAAATTACATTTTAAAATATAATCAAGTAGAAATCAGTTATTTTAAATTGTAATAATTTTTCACAATATTACTGTATTTTTGATCAAATAAATGCAGCCTTGGTGAGCTTCTTTCAGAAATATTTAAAATAATCTCATTGACCCCAAACTTTTGAATACTAGTTTATGTATACACAGCATATTTATGAATATATGAGCAGATCAGTGGTTCCCAACCACATTCCTGGAGCCCCCCCAACACTGCACATTTTGCATCTCTCCTTTGTCTGACACCCATTTCAGGTCTTAGAGTCTCTACTAATGAGCTGAGGACCTCAATCAGGTGTGTTTGATTAAGGAGACATGAAAAACATGCAGTGTTGGCGGGGCGCCAGGAATGTGGTTGGGAACCCCTGGTATAGATTCATGTTTTTGTTGTTGTGTGCTGCATTCTGGTATTTCTCACACACACCAAAAACCCACCCGCGAGTTCCTAACAAGGAGCGCCTGTGGTTAGTTTCAGCCAACCCCAGCTCTTAGATTAGGATTTTAAACAATGTTTTTTGGATCACTTGCAATCGCAGGAGCAGATGTCAGAGGGAAGCAAGGTATGTTTACGTCCAGTTGTTGTGATTTCATTAATTAACAACATAATCTGCCCTTTAGTTAATAGTATGTGTAACCTGTGCATGGGACAGCAGCTGAATTGAAGGGAGCTTCTGTGTGGCCTTTAGACATTTGCCTCCAAAATTTAAAATTTTCCATGAAATTTAAATCAATAATGCACGTTCTATTTAACTGTCAATCAAAATATCATGATAATACACACTATTTATACTGGCATCAACAAGCTTCATTTCGCTTCAGTGCTGTGCTGTGTGAGGTTTTGTGCACTTTGTTTTGTCACTGAATGCTCATTATTAGTGATTTCTCTCTCCTTTAGCCCTCTCTGCCTTCTGAAGCTCTTTTCCAAGATGTGCGTATGCTTCACACATATTATTCTTACATGTTTTCAAATCAAATTTAGTTTTTTGCGAGATTTGTATGTCAATGTCAAGACCAGTTCAATGTCAGAACCAGTCACAGTCAGACCTGTGTTTTGCCAAGTTAACAAGCTGTTTACTAGGGCTAAGACCAGTGTCAGCAGTTAACTTGCTTATTCAAGGACAATATTTGCACATTCAGAGCTGATTTCTGCATTTTTATATTTATAAGGGCATGTTCCGTGTATGCAGAATGTAATTAATTCATTAACAGAAATTCTTGATCTAAACAATTAGAAATCTATATTTATGAATATGTGTAATTATTATATTTCTAATTAAGAAATATATCAGTTATTTAAAGTGAATGCGTCACTGTATTAGCATTTTTGCTTCAAACCCCTGTTTACTTCTTACACTGGTTTAGACCCATTTTAAAGGTAAGAATAAAAACTATTTGCAGACAGTAGCAGCATTTTCTGAAGTAAAACTTTGGTCAAAGTCTGCAGATTTTGTACTCTAACCAAAAAAGTGAATATGGTGGAATGTCTCTGGTGTGTGTTGGTGTGTATTGAGGTGTGTGCAGTAGATTGATGATATTTTTAGAGGATAGCCTTAACATACGTTGAATGTGATCGTGGCATGTGAGAATGTGATTGCTCACCATTTCTTTCAAAGAATATTTAGTCATGTTTTAAGGTTTGATTTAAATGGCCATTTGGTTGAAAATACATGGTGGTATTTCCTTTGTTTTAAATCTGTTGCTTTCATAGTATCTGAAACGGTTTAATCTCTGTTAAACAGGCTTTATCCAGGTTTGAACTATTTCCAAATTTCATTTGAATTGTAAAAACGTCTTGAGTCACAAAAAATGGTCATGTAAATTGAACCAAAATGCAAAAATTTAACATGTTTATGTTCCTCTCATAATATCAAACATATTATACACCTACAATTTTTTGATTAATGTTAGTTTGTTACATTACATTATTATAACTAATGAGCGGGTTTTATATTTTTGCTTTCTTGGTGCTTTGGAAAAACTGCTAATTATAGAAGCGAAGCCCTCGTACTCTGTATTCTCTTAGCTTCAAATGTTGATTAAAAAATTATAAAAAAAATTATAATAATAAATAAAATAATATTTTAATACATTGGATAGAATATATTTATAAATATAATAAAACCAAATTGACATGTGAAAACCTTTTGCATGTTGTTGGTGCTTTTACTTAAGCTATATATTAGTAGTCTCTCAGGGCTCTGGTCACAAATTTGAAAAACTTTTCATAGTAAGAGGGCTGATCTTAAATCCATTTCATCAAGAACTTGTTTGCAGGTCATGAAAAGAATAATCGTTCCTGGATCGGTGGTTTTGTTTCCGGGGGCTTGGTGGTGGCCCAGGTGGGCGGGGATGTGCATTACTATACTGTGTGTGTTTCAGGACTGGGAAGCAGAAAGTCATGACTGGTACTGCTTTGAGTGTCACCTTCCTGGAGACGTGCTGGAGTGTGATGGCTGTTTCCGTGTCTACCACCTCCGATGTGTGTCTGAAGACCAGAGGCCACGGGACACAACCTCCCACTGGCAGTGCGGCATCTGCAGGGTGGGTATAGAGAGATCATTAGAAAACGACTAGCTCAGATTGAAAATTCTGACTGAATTAGATGTTCAAAGCCTCTTTAGCTGATACACTAATTTGCCAAATTGTTATGTTGTTTTGGCAACAGCTTATAGTTTAGGTATTATAGTTTAGGCTAATAGTTTAGGCTAATTTTTATTTGATAAAAAAATATTTTTATATTTTTCATTTTATTCGGATTATTAGTAAAATTAGAATGTCAACATAGAATGATTTCTGAAGGATCGTGTGACTCTGAAGACTGGAGTAATGGCTGCTGTAAATTCAGTTTTGCCATCACAGGAATAAATTACATTTTAAAATATATTAAAATACAAAACAGTTATTTTACATTGTAATAATATTTCATAATGTTGCTGTTTTTACTGTATTTTAGATCAAATGAATGCAGCCTTGGTGAGCATAAGAGACTTCTTAAAAAAAACTATTGAACAGTAGTGTAAATTCAGTAGTGTAAATGTGAAATGCATGTTTGTGATTTTTTTTTTTTTTTTTTGTGACCATTAAACCCCCAAATGCATTTTAAGAGTATGTTACCTCAGATTATGATGTAGTTATTAAACCATTTGTTTCTTGTGGTGATGTTTACTAACAGGGCAGTAAAAGGAAGAATTTGAACAAACAGGAAATGACAACATGCCTCAAGTTCATTCTTGGACGTATGAAGGAAAGGGTGCGTTTCACACTTTCACTTCTCACTTTTTCCACACTAAATCATGTAGAAATCAAGCCTTTCCCCCAAATGCGTTTTCTGTTGAAATGTGAAGCAGATTTCTTCCATCTGATCATCTTTCAGGCTGTGGACCTGCACAAGAGAGGCAAGGAGTCAAAGCAACCCATATACAGAAGACTGATTCACACGCCTCTGGATGTGGATAACGTACAAGAGGTACACAGACCAAACACTAGTAGAAACAATTCAAAGATCATGTCCCATCAGCCTCAGCATGTTCTCATGTATCTTCTGTTCTCCTACAGAACATCTCAGAGGGGAAATACAAAAGCTTTGAGGAGTTCAGGGCTGACGCTCAGCTTATTGTTCACAACACAGCCATTCTGCACGGAGGTGAGCCGTATGAACCAAAAGTGTGATTTATGAAATAGCATGTGTGCACTTCACTTAAATGTCAGCTTGACTAATTCCACATTCTCTGTCAACAGTCAACAGCGATCAGACCGAAATTGCAAGACTTCTCTACAACGACACATGCCACGAGGTCAGACTGAGCAAACAGTTGGAATTTTAAACTTGTTTAAGGCACTCGACAAACATAGTTAAGCTTTTCTGTATAGGTTTTTGACAACATTCTTAGGTTAATGGGTAAAAGATTTTGTGCTCTTTTTGAACAATGAATTAACAATTATTATTTGTTCCAGCTGAATGAGTTAATGTTGTGCAGACACTGCTTCTATCTCTCGAATGCACGACCCGACAACTGGTTCTGTTACCCATGTGTAAGCACAGACACACGCATTCATTCCTGCAGATTTATATGTGATTTGTGAATGTACTAACTCCCGACTGGATTCTAGAAGAAAGTCATATACACCTAGGATGCCTCGGGGGTGAGTAAAACACAGCCTAATTTTCATTTTTGGGTGAACTAACCCTTTAAGGATGTTTGTCTGTGATCAGAGTCCGACTCATGAGCTGGTGTGGGCCAGGATGAAGGGCTTTGGTTATTGGCCAGCCAAGGTGATGCAGAGGGAGGGCAATCAGGTGGATGTTCGGTTCTTTGGTCACCAGCACCAAAGGTGAGCCTCAGGTTACATTAGGATCTGTATGTGGGCAAATTAGCTTGTGAAACTAGCAGACTCATGTCTGTTTTGCTGCAGGGCATGGATTCCTTCTGACAACATCCAGGAGATCACGATCAACTTGCAGCAGCTGCAGGTGAAGCGCAGCTCAGGGTGGAAGAAGGCGTGTGATGAGCTGGAGCTCCATCAGCGGTTCCTGAGGGAGGGCCGTACCTGGAAGGGGAAGCTGGAAGAGAAGCATGACAGGTCGGACAGGCACGAAAGACAGGAAGACAAACAAGAAGAGGCAGAGTCAAGCATCTCCTCCACATCCAATGAGCAGGTGAGCATTTTGGTGCCACAAGTCACATTTCATTTTTAAATATGCAAGATTGGCTTTGCTTTATTTAATATCTGGGTTTCTTATGTTGTTGACAGTCGAAAGGCAACCAAGAGCCCAAAGCTAAAAGGAGCCGCCGTTCCCAAGTCGCAGAGCCCAAAGTAGAGGTTTGTAATATATCATGTTTATTGAATGAGATGTGATATATAGAGTTCACGTCACCTTTACCATCTCCTGCTGTTATATCAGGAACTGGAGCCTGAGATGGAGGCTGTCAGCTCAAGCCAGGAGATCCCAACAGCTGTTCCACATCAACTAGAACGAACATCTGTCTCCACCCAGACCAAAAAGTCTGGCTCGCCTTCGTCCTCTTCCTCGCCAGCTCCTCGCATGGTACACCGAGGCACTCAGACGCTCAACGAAGGCAGCTGCCAAAACATGTGCCACGACAAATACACCAAGATCTTCAGTGACGTTAAAGAAATGATGAAAGCGGAGAACAAGCGCGAAACCGAACGCGTCCTGAAAGAGGCTCTGGACAAGGTGAGGAACGTTCTTTCATTTTGGACTGACATCTGACTCCCTCTTGTGGCCAGATACAAAGATACCCCTTGTCCTCCAAGAAAGCCACCCTTGTTGGTGGAAAAAGGGGGAAATTGCAGCAAACTCAGCAATGTGGTCGTCCTTACAGTTGCGAGCAGAGATGGAGGAAGAGAAAAGGCAGGCGGTGAACAAAGCAGTGTCCAACACGCAGGCCGAGATGGACAGAAAGTGCAAACAGGTGAAGGAGAAATGCAAAGAGGAGCTCATGGAGGAGATGAAGAAGATGGTAGCTCAGCATAAACAACTTATTTCCCAGACCAAGAAGAAGCAGTGGGTGAGTGAACTTTCAGAAGATCTTTTGTGTAGATACAAACTGTTAGAACCACCAGACAGTCGAATCATACTGCATTCAGGTCCATTTTGACATGGAAGAGATACAGTAAAAAATGCTTAGTTTGTAGTATGGTAACCAAACTTTGAAAAGGTATGAAGACTATGAAAGTACACATAATTTAATTTTTAAGATACAACCATTTAAAAAAAAAAAATTTTTTAAGTACACTTATTGAGTTCAGGTCCACTTTGACCTGGGTATCAACTTTGCACATGATTTTATTCAGATTTATTATGATCTAGGACTTGGTCAAAATACTTTTCCTATATCTTGGTACATGTTTTTGGAAATGAACTGTTAATAAACATCAACATATGCACCCCTATTGATGAACCATTGCAGCATGAAAAATGTATCATATTTATATTTTATTTGAAACATTCCAGAGTAATTTAGATGTTGTTTTGTTACAAAATGAACATGTAGGTTTCATAAAATTGGTCTGGTTTTGAGCTGTCAGATTATTTGTTCTTATGAATTTAATGTGATACATTCAAGTAAATTTTAAAATTTCAAAGAATTTCTCCATTTTTTAATGAATAAAAAGGGGGTAAATGTTGCAATAATGCTGTAACATTCAAAACTTAGCATTTTTGCACATTCACTAACTAGTTACTGATCAGATATAACATTTGTATAAAAAAAAAAGTTATGACTGTTTTATAAGCTTCCGTTCCACCAGGTCTAAACGGACCTTGGAATGGAAAAATAGTATGCAGATTTTGAATGCATTATGATTGCTAATATTACTAAAATCAGGTAAAATTCCTTCAAATGTGACTCATCTGTTGAAGAGCATCTCCTCCTGAATCTGATCTTCATTATTTTTCTTCTTAGATTTTTCCCCCCCAGGCAAATCAATTTGCCCACCATATTGTTGTATTTACAATCCATGAAAGTACACATAATTTAATTTTTAAGATACAACCATTTAAAAAAAAAAAATTTTTTAAGTACACTTATTGAGTTCAGGTCCACTTTGACCTGGGTATCAACTTTGCACATGATTTTATTCAGATTTATTATGATCTAGGACTTGGTCAAAATACTTTTCCTATATCTTGGTACATGTTTTTGGAAATGAACTGTTAATAAACATCAACATATGCACCCCTATTGATGAACCATTGCAGCATGAAAAATTTATCATATTTATATTTTATTTGAAACATTCCAGAGTAATTTAGATGTTGTTTTGTTACAAAATGAACATGTAGGTTTCATAAAATTTGGTCTGGTTTTGAGCTGTCAGATTATTTGTTCTTATGAATTTAATGTGATACATTCAAGTAAATTTTAAAATTTCAAAGAATTTCTCCATTTTTTAATGAATAAAAAGGGGGTAAATGTTGCAATAATGCTGTAACATTCAAAACTTAGCATTTTTGCACATTCACTAACTAGTTACTGATCAGATATAACATTTGTATAAAAAAAAAAGTTATGACTGTTTTATAAGCTTCCGTTCCACCAGGTCTAAACGGACCTTGGAATGGAAAAATAGTATGCAGATTTTGAATGCATTATGATTGCTAATATTACTAAAATCAGGTAAAATTCCTTCAAATGTGACTCATCTGTTGAAGAGCATCTCCTCCTGAATCTGATCTTCATTATTTTTCTTCTTAGATTTTCCCCCCCCAGGCAAATCAATTTGCCCACCATATTGTTGTATTTACAATCTATTTATAACTTCTACGTGTTGCTAGGAGATAAGAAATGGTTCTCCAGCATATTACTCACCTGAGCTCCAGAATTGTCTTGTGGGAAATGTTGCAGCTCTGAGGGCAGAATTAGGAAATGAAGAACAATTTTGTCTTAGTCAATAATGTGATGTGGGATTGTGTTATTCCTCTGTAGATGAACTGAGTCGAATTTAGTTGGTAAACCTGAACAATGACACATTATTTAGAAAACTACCACCACCCGGTCATTTCGTTGCTCTCTGTATGGCTCTGAAACAATACCTTGTGACTAGGTAACCAGCGTTGGGGGTAACTCATTACAAGTAATGCGAGTTACGTAATCAGATTACTTTTTTCAAGTAACTAG